>NW_021319367.1:659513-666558 GCF_001605985.2 Dendrobium catenatum | reverse complement strand
TTAGGAAATTCTCTAGATGGTCCTATTTCTAAAAAAAACTGTACCACCCATCCATCTTTCATAATTGACTGGATAGCATGGTTTTAAAGCGATTAGGTGGTTAGCTGGCTCCCCAATCCAGGCCGGGGTAAGTCCAGGTTTTGCAAAGCATTAGCCAGGACACTGGTCTCAGTGTGTGTCGAACACTAAGTCCAAACTAGATTTAGGATTCGAGGCAACTACATTCGGTCTCGTAGTATGCCTTAAATAGCAGGTAGGTCCCTTCTTTTCAGGGATCCTAAATCCTACTTATCTGTGTCACAGGATGACGCCACCTCCATCCTTCTCTCATGCATGTGATCGAATGCCTGACTTTAATTTTCTCCAGTTTCTGTTTAGTACCCTAGAGCCTCTGAATGCTAATTTGAGCCACGCATGTTGATTCAGCCTCTTCGGACCTTTCTTCCCTTTGAGTAGGATTTCCTAGTCTACCCCTTCGTGCCGATCCCACTTTAGGAGAGGATAATGTATGATCCTTAATCTAGAGTTTTCTCAGGCTCCGGCCTGAGATGTAATAAACCACGGGGGCTTGTGCCCGTGGGAAACTTGGCCCCCACAATCTAGTAAACCCCATTCGAACTTTTTTTGGATGGGGGAAACCCGTGACTAGGTTGTGTATATTACTATTCATCGAGGTGTGTTGGCGTCAGCCTCTATCCTCAATGGTTAGTCGTATGCACGATCCAATCTGCCCTTCCAATCGACCCGTTCGCGCGGTGCTCTTTTCGGAGGTCCACACACCTCATCCTAGATGATATCTTCACACCACCCTTCATCTTCCATCCGACCATTGATATGACTTTTTTAATTAACATCATCCTGGATGATCCATTATCATCCCTACTGATTTGATCATATTCTACTTCAATTATTTCTGATTGGCCTGGACAATCCTCTTTATCCTAGACGATCTTATAAAGTTTTGCTCAATTATTGTTGATCGTCCTGAATGATCCACATCCTAGATGATCCATATGGCTAAGCCAATACACATTCTAAATTTGATTGGTACAATCCAGTATTATCGATTATCCTGGAAGATCTACCTAATCGTCCTGGATAATATGCTTTTTCAATGATCATCCAATATGACTCCTCGGGATGATCACCTATTTCTAATCATCCATGATGAAGTGTGATCATCCTGGATGATAAATTACCTTTTTTACCAATCGTCTTGAACACAATAATTTTTCCAGATTGTCTTAGAAGATTCTGCGATCATCCTGGATGATCGGTCCATTTCTTTATAAATAGTAGCTTTCAATAAGTTTTCTCACCTCAAATCTTCCATTTCTTCATTCCACTCCCTCAAGATTTCACATTGTTGTTCATGGAGGGTGGAAAGCGATGTCGAATGCTAACTGGAAGCTCTTTGAGGTCCAATGTTATCTCTTATTTCACTGAGGCGACTGACCAAGCCGTCAACCTACGCTACAAGATAGTCGGGATCACCTTGTCCTGGATTATCAATCCATATGCGCTTTCTTACCCTGTTCTTGATCTTTTTGCAAAAATCTCACACACTTTCATCCTTACCCTCGCCTTACCCATCAATTCAAAATTGCTCCTTGAATTTTATGCAAGCCTTCTAATCAACTCTTTTTACACTACACTTCAATTATATGTTAAGAAATGTCTTATTGAAATCACTTATCATGACTATCATGAGCTCCTTCAATTATCCACCACTGGAGATAAGCTTCACATCATATCTCAAGATCCTGATTTTAATTGGGCTCATGCCAATCACCTTTTATGAAACACTTTTGTCTCCTATCATGATGGGGCATCCAGCACCTTAGTCAAAGATGCTAGGATAATCCAATATGTCCTTCGTACATCTATTATTCCCATGGCTGGTGATCGTGTCTACATCACTCCTCTCCTTTCGATCACCACTTTCTACTTCATGGCCCATAGAGAATTCAATTCTACTTATATTTTTTTTTGTTATATTGAGCACTTCACTAGTATTAGGGATCCAGAGCACAAAAGGAAGCCTAACCTTGACTTAGGACACATCATAGCCTATGTCCTAGAATCCAAGTACAACCTTCAATACCTTACCCTTCCTATCTTTCAGCCGGCCTTCTATACCAGCAGCTCTTTCCACATTTTTCACAGTACTCATTTCCATCCGGAGCACGAGGAAGATGAGGGAGCTAAGGAGTAAGCAGCACCTGCACCTATTCCTGCACCTACTATGCTCCGCCAGCACTCACTTCTGGATCAATTGGTGGAGTGGTTCGACCAGTAGGAGGTTCTATTCGACTCCTATGTTGTTACACAGTAGCAGTAACATGCGGAGGATGTTGCTTGATTTGATTCGTACGTGGCTCACCAGCAGTAGCAGTACGACCAGGATATGGCCTACTTTGGGGAGCAGTTTGCTACTCTTTCTAGCTTCTTTCAACTGCCCTTTTTTCCTCCTGATGATCAGAGCCCATCGTACTTATAGTTTGTTTTCCTTGTGTCAATTTTTTGTTATGTAGCTTATTTTATTTTGGTAGTTTCTATTCTATTTCTTTTATACTTCCCTCCTCCTTTTTGTGATGTCAAAAGGGGGAGTAGTGGTAGTGTTTTGTGTTGTTTTATTATACTATTTTATGTTTAGAGTTTGTACCATATGTTTATTTTTAATTAAATTTGAACTTCTTGATTCACATTATTTTTCCTTATGATGTTTCAATCAAACAACTTAAATTGATTTTTCTACCAAATGTTTGCCATCATCAAAAAGGCAGAGATTATTACGAATATAAATTCAAGAATTATAATTTTTATGATTTATTTTTTAAGAATTGCAAAGATGCATTAAGGAAAAAACAAAACTATTACAAACTAATCAATCAATGCAACTATCATATTCCTTCTTCAAAATACTAAACAAATAAGAAGGAATATAAAAAAAAAAGAAGTAGAATCAAAGCAAAAGTTGTTATCCAAAGGTAGGTAGCACATAAATCAGCAGCTTCATTATAGTCTCTAGAAATATGTGAAAATTTACCTTGTTGAAGCCATTGACAAATGACATCTTCTCCAAAATCAAATTATTAGCCGTATATGTTAATTTCATTATAAAATCTTGAAGTAATTTGAACATATTGTAGTTGTCACCTTCAATTATTACACCTTTGCTCTCAAACTAATCTTATGACAACAAACATTTTTTTAACTTCTATTTTTCTATGACTGTCTTGCCTACTAACATTTCAGGTCCACAAGATCAAACTATAAATCAAGCCAGCTTAAGATTGGGTGGATTAGGACTAAGTCAGGCTTTAGGTGTACGATAAGGGTCTTTCCTTTTCTTGAGTCAAATATAATAAAGTGGGTCCTGATGCTAAGTAACCTTACACACAAACTCAGGGGGAAAAATTCTATCTGTTTAGAGTTTGTTGTTTTTAATCATATTGTTCGAGATGATCATAAATTGTCTTGGATGATCAGTTAATAACAAAAACCCTTATTAGAGCATCCTGATTAAGGAAGCCATAATTAAGCAAATCATCCTAGACGATATTAGAATTGTCCTTAATGATAGGCTCAAATAAGAAAGAATCAGTCGCCCAATCTTTTAGGCATGTTTTATTTTTGGATATCGTCTAGGATATCATCCTGGACGATGCATTTCAATTATGCCTAAATAAGTTAGATCATTAAGAAAAGCAATTAAGATTTAATTGCTAGATCATATCATCCTAGATAATCATAGGATCATCCGGGATGATCAGTTAAACGAACCTTAGTTTCTTCCTAGACAACCATTGTGATGTTTTGGATGATACTTGATGTTTTATACTAATCATCCAGGATGATCCTAAATCATCCTGGATGATTTTTTATTTTCTCTTTCATCCAAACATGTAACCATGGCGATGTTCTAGATAATATCTGATGTTTTGAAATAATTGTCCAGGATGATCTTGAAATTGTCCTGGACAATAAGTTATTTTTCTATCATCTAAGCAAGGTAAAGCCTAGCTAAATAGACCGAATGTCTAGATGATATTTGATGCCTTGAACTAATCATACAGGATGATGTCCTGTCATTCTAAATGATCAGAATAAAGAAATCTTCTAAATGTCCAGACTCTCTCAGATCATCCTAGCTGATTGAGCTAAATTTGAACTAATTATATAGGATGATCAGTCGATCATTCTGGATGATCTTTAATGATTAATTGTAAATTAGGGAAAATTTAAAGCCCTTCTATTTAAGATTTCTTATTTACACAAGAGGAGTTCTTTTGCTACTGTCATATCTGGAGAGAGTTAAGAGGAGAGGGAGAGAAAGGGAGAGAGAGAGAGGATCTTGTGAGGGGGAGTTTGTGAGGGGTTTCATAAAGGTTTCTAAAAGAAAGGATCTTAGTAATCTTCTCTGATTGTTGTCCCTAATTCTTTAGAGGTTCGGGAGAGGTATACTTCAATAATTGATCAAGGTTCTCTACCTACTTTAGGAGGAAGCAATAGGAGTTGGATTCTCTTCCTACTTCAAGAGGAAGCAAAAGGAGTTGGGTTCTCTGCCTCATTGAGGTCAGTGGAAAGGAGTTTTTGTATGGGTTTATCCACCTTGTTGTGGGAGCAAAAGGAGAGATAATGAGTTGAGTATAATACCCTGAGGAGAGGCTCCGGGGAGTGGACGTTGGTCAAGTTGACTGAACCACTATTAAATTTTGTGTGTTCTTTCTTATTGCATTTTTCACATTTAATTTATGTACTTTATTTTTTGTGGTTTTGGTTGTAATGGTGATTTTGTTTGAGAAATTTTTTAAATACAGCTATTCACCACTCCTCTAGGCTAGCCTCGGGCTAATTCACAAGGGCTTAACATCTCTGACGAACTTTCACTTCAATCCTAGTCTCTACAGAAATATTAGATTCACCAAAAATTGCTAAGTTAACTCCTCTATTACAAATATCCTTTTGTTAAGAACTCAATAGGATTTTCTAACCCTTGAATATCCCAGAAAAATTCCCTCATCAAATTTAGGATTAAATTTTCCTAAAATAATTTTACTATTATTATGAATGAATACCTTATATCTAAAGACATATAGAAGTGAGAGGTTGGGTTTCCTCCCCTTAAGAAGTTCATGTAGTGTCTTATTCAACTTAGATCTAATATTCACCCTATTCAGAGCATAATATGCTGTATTAACCTTTTAATCATAAAAATATTTAGGAACTAAATATTCAGCCAACATGACTCTAGCAACTTTTACCAAACTTTTATTCTTTCTTTCAATAATCCCATTCTATTTAGGGATCCTATGAGCTAAAAAGTTGTGAGCTACCCTTTAATCTATGTAGAAAACTTCAATTTTTTTATTTTCATATTCTCCATCATGGTTACAATAAATTATAAAAATTTCATAACCTAGCTTTCTTTAAATCTAATTAGAAAAATTTCTAAACTCATCAAATGATTCACTCTTATGTGATAAGAATCTAATCTCAGTAAACCTTAAATAATCATTAATAATTACATACCCAAAAACTTTTCCTTTTAGACTTACAATGCTTATAGTTCTGAAAAGCTCCATGTGAATGAATTTTTAAGGGTTTATTAGTTCTAAGATCTTTAATTGAATGAAAGCAGGATTTAACTTATTTTCCTAATTAACATGCATCACATAGGTGATCTTTAGTGAAGTCTAATTTGGGTATTCCTCTTACCAATTTCTTGTGGGTAATCTTCCTAAGATTTTTCATGCTTGTATGAAAAAATATTTTATACCATAACCAAGATTCATCACAAATAGTTTTTAAATCAAGCATGTAAATATTATTTACCCTATCTCCACACAACACATCAACTCCATTTAGGATTGTAATGTATCTTATAGGCAAAAATTTTATGTTAAACCCGTTCTCATAAAGCTGACTAATACTTACCAAATTATGTTTTAAGCCTTTTATTAATAAGACAATTTCAATCAAAAAAATCTTCATCTTTCCAATCATACTTGATCCTACCACTCTCCTAGTGGTGTTATCTCCAAGTGACACTTTGCCTCCAGTCCTAGTCTCCACCAACATAAATTGATTTACATCTCCATTCGTATTTTTGAACATCCACTATCAATATACCAAATAATCTCATGAGGGCTTATATGAGAGTGTTTCTATAAATTAATTAAATATTAGACTTGGGAACCCAAGTAAGTTTAGGTTCATCTCTTGATAATGATAATCCTAATGCATATTTGGTATGCTGTAATTGATGCACGTTAGGTATCCACACTAATTGTGATCTATTATAAGTAGTGTAAGTGTGAGAAATATTTCCCAACAATTCAAATGAAAAATATTTAACACTAGAAAAAGGGTTTACTAATCTATATTAGTTATAATATGTTTTCCTACGTTTTGAACTTGTATGCTTTTGGTTAGAATTATAACATTATTCAACCATAAGAATTGACTTATTTTCCTTAAAAGCTTTCTATTTTACTTGTAGATGTGAATTTTCATTTTCCAAAATAGAATTTTCAACTTTCCAATCATGTTCCCTTTGATCAAATTCAACCATAAAAACTTTAAAATCACTTATAAGCTAAGTATAGGATGTCTTCAAAAATTCATGCTTCTTATTTAAATCATCAAATTAATCTAGTGAAGGCATGTTATCGATATCTATGTTTGCATGATCAGTCCACAAATTTTCTTTTTCTTCTTGTAGATTGAAATACTCGATACTAAGGTTAGCATGCAATTTTTTGAGTTTTCTATATGCATTACGAATTTACTCAGAAACTTCAAATAATTCATCATAAGATAGGTCACATAACTCCTCTTGATTTGAGTAATCAATTTTATTTTTCATTAAGCAAAAAATTTGTAACCTCCTCTTCTGCTCTAATTTCAGAAGAATCTAATACTGAGTCAACCTAGAAAGCTCTTTGCATTCTTTTATTTCCCTTCCTAATGATAGTTTTGTTAAGATAGTTGCTATTTGCATACTTACATTTTTACAACTTATGTAGTTTTGATGATTCCA
>NW_021319367.1:642656-659413 GCF_001605985.2 Dendrobium catenatum | reverse complement strand
CCCCCCCCCCCCCCTCTTGGTAGCCTTGCGACATTCACTTAGGATTAACAACCGAATTACTAGACTCAACAAGTTTCTCCTCAACTTTCTCCTTGTTATGAATAACTTTGAGATTTGGGAACTCAATCTTTATATATCCAGGCTTTTTGCATTCATAACAAATAACTTCATTAGAAACTTTTGGATTCTTATTGAACTTACCTTTGTTCCAATGCTGACGTCTTCATTGCTTTCTCTTAAGGAAGCTATTGAATTGCTTAGTCATAAGTTCATTATCCTTTACATCCTCTATCATTGGTCGATCACTCTTTGAATAATCAACTTTTAAAGCAATATTTTTCTTTTTTCATTTTTCACCTATATGAATCTGTCTTTAATTCACTCCTTGCTCGTAAGCAATCACTAATCTAAGCATATTGTTAATAGAATATATGATCAGATCTTTAGATTCAATTATGGTAGTTATTTTTGCATCACAAGCAGTTGATAAAAAACATAAAATTTTATTCATAATTTTTGAATTTATAAGCTCTCTACCTAAAGCATGCAATGAGGTAACAATCTAAGTAAACCTTGTATATATATAAAAAATTAACTCATTTGGTTTCATGTGAAATAGTTCATAGTCATGTAATAAAAAATTCAACCTAAATTATTTCACCTCATGTATTCCTTCAAAAGTTATGCAAAGCCTATCCCAGATTTCTTTTGCAATTTTATAAGTAGAAATACGCATATAAACCTTATATTTTAAACCATAGAAAAAATTGTTTAATTATTTGACATTTAATTGTGCTAATTCTTTTTCTACTAAAGTTCATTCAATAAATGGTGTTTTTATTCTAATGCCATCAAAAATTTTAGCAGGTCTGGTGTAACCTTCCTGTACTAATATCCGCTTGTGATAATTAAGTAATTGCAAAAAGGTAGACATGTAAGTTTTTTAAAAAATAAAAGTAATGTTATCGAATAATGGGGGTTTAGTGATTTAGTATCTTTCAGGAGTATTTTGGTTTCCAAAAGTAGCCATTATAAATTTTTAAAAAATTGTCTAAACTTTAACTTTAGAAATTAGCTTTGATACCACTTAAAAGTTCATGTTGTTCATTAGACCTTTTAGAACTATCCCAAGGATAACCAAGAGGGGGTGAATTGGTTATTAATAAAACTCTTAAATTTTTTAAACCTTTTTTGAAAATTAAATTAATGTTCCTTAAAATATGTGATTAATTAAAGAAATAATTATCAAAAGATTTTTCAACCCTAATATTTTAAATAAAAAATAAAAATTTAGGAAAAATAAATAACAAAAAGAAAGAACACCAAATTTTATAGTGGTTTGGTCAAATTTGACCTACATTCACTCTCATGAGACACCTTCTCCAGGTATTACACTAAACAATTGTGACTCTCCTTTTTCACACACAGTAAGAAAGTGAAATCCTTACAAACTCTCTTCCACCAACTCGATGTGACAAAGTAATGCCACCTTCTGCACTCCCCAAGTAAGGGTAGCATACTGTCACATCCTTTTTGCACCCTATTAGTGAAGGAAAAGTATGATCTCATCTTTTTTAACCCTTCTAGTAATGGTAGAGTATTGTCACATTCTATCTCATCCTCCTGGTGAAGGCAGAGTACCTTGATCCAATATAAAAAAACTTCTCCTAAGAGCCTCTAAAGATGATGAGTAGAAACTTGAAGAAGACAAAGACATCCTCACTTTGAGCAACCTTATGAATCCTTCACTAGATCTCTCACTCTTCACTTTCAAAAATCTCTCCCAAACACATTCACTATGGTCCCTGTCAAAAGAAATTCATAACCAAAAAGATTGTGTGATAGTTTTTGGGACTCTTTATATAAAAACATATAAAAAACAATAAAAAAACTTAAAATTTAAGTGAACCGATTTACAATTATATTGTCCTATAGTAAATCATACATTACGAATAAATAAAAAAATTAAGGCTTCATTTGGTAAGAACTGGATAAATTTAGTTTCATACTCTATCGATGATCTATACAATTTAAGATTCTATTGTATTAACAATTCAAATGAAAATGTGTTCATTTAGTACTATCTTATATGAACCTAATTTCAAACTCTATCAGTTGTGTGTATGACCTGACATCACACTATATAATCAGTTTAAAAGTAATTGAGTTTGTTGGGTATAATATAGTACAAACCTAATTTTATACTGAGTTAGCTATTTTTATGACCATACCTCAAATTATTTGCAATTTCAAAGATATTAATTTATTTGGTATGATCTCATACGAACCTAATTTCATACTCTGTCAGTCATTATATGACCTTGTATTATACTGTACAAATAGTTAAAAAAGATATAAGTTCATTTGGTATGATCTGGTATGAAATAAATTTCACACTATATTAGTTGTTTGTATGACATGACATTATATAGTATGAATAGTTAAAAAGCTCAAGCCATGATTTGATAAAATGCATTCTAGAAGGAACTATGTCAAATCATACAGTATGATTAGATATATAATATCATTAATTTAAAAAACTTATCACTCTCCTCCTACATGCATACAAAGTTATCCAATTACAATCACACTTGCTCATATTCAAAAAATAAAAATAAACATATATAAACTCTATTACATGAAATCCTCTTCTACTAAATCTTAATGTCTTCAGTAACCTTGAGTAGTATATGATTTCATTGAAATATTAGTACAAAAAAATAAATATAAATGTCCAATATATGCTAGGAGAAATCATAAAATTATCATAACAACAATATTTTACTATCATAAAAAATTACAATCTCAATTTTGATTCTTAAGTTGCAACTATTATGAATCTGGTTTCAGGAAATATAATTTTGATGATAACAAAAATTACTGATACTTATTCTTTTATATGACTTCCTTGCCTACTAATGTTTCAGGTCTACAAGGTCGAGTGTAACTCAAGCCAGCTCAAGATTGAGTAGACTAGGACTAAATCAGTTTGTAATCTATTTCCTTTTCTTGAGTCAATTGTATTGATGTGAGTCCTAATGAAACGTAACCTTGCTCACACACACACACGAGTGAAAAATTATGACTGATTTAGAGTTTTCTATTTTTTGATCACATTCTATTTTTTTCTTATAGGGTTTTTTGCCATTTTTGAGATTATTATAATGAAATGTGGGATTTTTACTAGGTTTCATTTTTTATCTTTTGGGAACTCTAGGATACTAACCAACCTTTTAGGTTGTTTTTATATTTGGTGTCCCCATCACCCTAATGGATTTAAAATGGAATTTAGTAGATCACGTATCCATTATGATAGTTTAAAAGGGCTTTTCTTTGCTTTCTAGTTTGTAATAGTTATTTCTTTTTTTAATGCAATTTGCATTTCTTCAAAAAAAGATATCCATCCAGGACGATGTTCTGGCCAATACGTGACATTTTGTACTAATTGGCCCAGACGATTGTGAGATCGTCCTAGATGATCAAGTTACTTTTTCATCATCCAAACATCTGTCCAGGGCCATGGTCTGGATAATATTTAATGACTTTATCTAATCGCACAATATGATATACTATTTCTATAGATGATATGAATAAACTAACCTTCAGATTGTCCAGAAAGGATCCAAGTAGTCTTCTCTGATCATCATCCCTGGTTATTTGGAGGTACGAGAGAGGTCTACTTCAGCAATTGATTGAGGTTCCCTTCCTGCTTTAGGAGGAAGCAAAAGGAGTCAGGTTCTCTTCCTACTTTAGGAGGAAGCAAAAGGAGTCGGGCTCTCTGCCTCATCGGTGTTGGTGGAAAGGAAGTTTTTGTACAGGCTGCTCTACCTTGCTGTGTGAGCAAAACGAGAGTTACTGAGTTCAGTGCAATACTCGGAGGAGAGGCTCTAGGTAGTGGACATAGGTCAAGTTCACCGAACCACTATAAATTTATGTGTTCTTTATTACTGCTTTTTTAGCATTTAATTTCTTGACTTTGTTTTCTTTATGGTGAAATTGGTTTGGTTTAAGTTTGTAATTTTTTTTTGAGAAAATTATAAAATACCAATTCACCCCCCCCCCCCTCGGTTAGCCTTGGGCTAGTTCATAAGGGCTTAACATCCCTAATAAACTTACAAGTGGTATCAGAGCACTTTCAAGTGGTACCAGAGCAATATTCATAAAACTAAGTTTTTGAAAACTTTTAAATTTTGATCCATGCCGAACTCTAGCAATCATAATATTGTGGAAGGGTACTCTATTACAAGATCACCTTTGTTTGAAAATATTCCTTTTGATATTTGGAAAACTTTCATATCTATATTTTTATAATCGATTGACTATAGCATATGGATGCTTGTTAAAGAAGGTTATTCACCTCTATCATATGAATTTAATGGCATTAAAATTGAACTTCCTTTTACTGAATAGACTTTTGATGATAGCGATTTAGTACAACTTAATGATAAATGTTTGAACTATTTTTTATGTTCTTTAAAATTTGAAGATTATATGTGTGTTTCAACTTGTGCTACCAATAAAGAAATTTGGAATAGATTGTGTATTACTTATGATGAAACTGAAAGTTTGTTAGGGATGTTAAGCCCTTAAGAACTAGCCCAAGGCTAACCAAGAGGGGGTGAAATGGTATTTAAAAATTTTCTTAAGCAAAGAACAAATAAAAATCAAACCATTATCACCACAAAGAAATCAATATGCAAAAAAATAAATGCGGAACATAGTAAGAAAAGAACACAAAGAATTTATAGTGGTTCAGTCAACTCAACCTACATCCACTCCCTGAAGGTGCCCTCCGGGTATTACACTACAAACGTGACTCTCCTTTTGCTCCCACAGCAAGGCAGAGAAGCCCTTATAAATTCTCCTTTCCGCCAACCCCGATGAGGAAGAGAACCTAACTCCTTTTGCTTCCTCCTAAACCAGTCAGAGAACCTCAACTAATTGCTGAAGAAGACCTCCATTGAACTCCCAAGGATGAAGGAATCAGACTTGAGAAGACACCTTGGAACCTTGCTTGGAGTAACCTTTGTGAATCCTTCTCATAAACTCCATCTCACAAGTTCCGCCCTCTCTCTCCCTCTCCTCTTGGCTCTCTTAGGTCAAGACAGTAACAAAAGATCTTATAAAGAAAAGAACAAGAGCTCTTAAATAGAAGAGCTTCAGAATAGCTCATTAATTGCAACTTGCCAACTTTATTGTTCAAGATGATATAAATATCATCTTGTACAATCAGTTCAATTTAAGCCTAATTAGCCGGGATGATCTGAGACGAACAGAATAAATTTATTCATATCATCAAGGACGATAACATATCATCCTGTATGATTTGTTCAAATCATAGATTATCGGCCAGATAATCACTTAGAAAAGAGGTCTAGACGATACAAAATTAGCTTGATCATCTGAGCCGATCAAATGATCGTCTTGGATAATTAGTTCAGAACCGAGGAAAATTGTCCAGAACATCGATGTGAATAAGAGCTGGCAGATGTTGATCATTCAGGAGCAACCAAGGATTTTTAAACTAATCGTCCCCAATGATCCTGCAATCATCCAAGATGATGTGATCGTATCAATCAAGCCTTAATTGCTTTCCTCAATTACTAGATTAATTTAGGCATAATTGTGTTAAATCATCCAAGCCGATGTAATGGATTGGCATGGCCAATTTTGAAAAATAATTCTTACCTAAATAGATCTGGTGGTTGATTCTTTTTTATTTGAGACTATTATCCTGGCTGATACAAGGATCGTCCAGGACGATCTGCTTAATGATGGCTGCCTTAACCAGGATGCCCTAATTAGGATTTCTATTCTTAATCAAATTGTCCTGGGTGATATGGACATCATCCAGGCCATTGTATTCAAAATAAAAAATAGCAAAAAAACCTTCAAGTGTGTGTGTGCAAGGTTACTTAGCACCAGGAACCACTTTTACAATGGACTCATGAAAAAAATTACAAACTGACTTAAACATAATCTTCCCAGTCTTGAGCTGGCTTGAGTTGCACTCGATCTTGTGGACCTAAAAGGTTAGTAGGTAGGGCAGTCGCATACAATTATGAATGTTTGCTATCATCAAAATTCTAATTCATAAACTCGTATTTATAATAATCTTCCCCTTTTTACTGATGCCAAACATAATCAGAAAAATCTAAACAGTTATGGCAGTCCAATGAAAATAGTATAATGAAAAGTAGTTAACTAAATTCTAGAATCAAAAGTATAGGTTACAACGGACTACTCCCCCTTTTGACATCACAAAAAGGAGGAAACTAAAATATAGAATAGAAACTAAAACAATCATAAGAAAAAAAAACTACAGAAAAATAGCATAATGAAAAACTAATAAAACGATAGTTCCCGATCATCAAACAGAGGAGGTGGTGGTGGTTGTGGCTGAAAGTAACTGGTCAGTATGGCAAACTGAGATCTGAACCAGACCATATCCTAGTCATGCTGGTGTTGCATGCGGATGATGTCCTCAGTATGTTGCTACTCCTGTGTAATAACATAGGCCTCAAAGCAGATCTCCCATTGATCAACTCTCTCCACCAACTAATCCATATGAGAGTGCTAGCAGAGAGGAATAGGTTCAGGATTAAGAGTGGGAGCCTCCTCCTCGGCCCCCTGAGCTTCCTCATCCCCTGGGTGGAGATGAGTACTGTGAATGATGTTGAAGGAACTGTTTGAGTAGAAGGGTGGCTGAAGGTTGGGGGGAGAAGGATATTAAAGATTATATTTGGATTCTAGAACATAAGCGGTAGTGCGGCAGTGCGGCACGAGGGTTCGGCACGTGGGGCAGCACCGCAGTAGGGCAGCGGGGCAATATGGGATGCAGCACGGGGCGCGCGGGGCTGGCAGGCAGTGGGCAGCAGGAAATTCAATATTTTTTAAAATAAATGGGTTTTCAGGTTGACCCGGCAACCCGCCAGGTCAACCCGAACCCGACCCATTTTTAAACGGGTCAAATATGTGAACCTGAACCCGACCCCTTTTCAAACGGGTCGGGTCCTGGTCGGGTTGTCATGTCGTGTCAAATATTAACACCCCTGCTCCAACATAAAAGTGGGCATTGGTGTGGAGAAGAAAGTGATTGGCCATAAATCAGTTAAAATTAGGATCAGAAACCATGGTATGCAGCCTATCCCTAGTGGTGGAAAGCTGTAGCAATTCTATACAATCCTGGCATGTGATCTCGATAGGATGTCAATTCATATATGAGGTGAGAGCATTATAGGAAGAATTGATTTGGAGGTTGGCATAAAATTCAAAGTGAAGTTCTAAATTAAAGGGGTTGCCAGAGTGAGAATAAAATATAGAGAGGTTTGAGTGAATAGGTCGAGTACCGGATAAGAGAGGTGGTTTGGATTGATTTATCAGGAGAAAGTAATGCTGCATGTTGTATATTGGTGGTAGGCAGCCTGATCGTCTGCCTTCCAAAATTAAGGGTCCAACATGGCCCTCGAGGAGCTTCCAGACGTGTGACGAGAACACTTGCCACTAGCCATTAGCAGAAAAAGCAATGAACATGAGGAAGGAAGCAAAGGGAAGGAGAGGTGTAAAGAAAAAAGGTTGAATTTGGCCTCAATTTAATGAATCAGCCAGATCGTCCAGAATGATCGCAGGATCGTCCAGGACGATCGCAGGATCGTTTAGGATGATTGCAGGATCGTCCAGACTAATCGCGGGATAGTCCAGGCCGATCCGGTACAATTATTATGACTAGCTGATTGGTCGAAAAAGGTGGTCTGATCATCCGAGATGATTAGATATCGTCCGGGATGATTAGACGCAGGCAATCATTTTGAGGAGTCAGGTCGGACGAACGTCAAAAAAATAGATCATCCAGGATGATTTTGTGGATCATCCAAGATGATGCTCAATAATGGATCGTACCGGCCGAATTTAAAACATTTTAAATCATATGCCCTGTATCATCTAGGACAAACAATGGATCCTCCACGATGATTGTCCAAAAATGAATCGTCCCGGGCGAATTTATAGATTTTAAACATATTGACACGTGTATCGTCCAGGACGAATAGGTGTATCGGACGATACGATTAACAATAAACACATCATCCATGATAGAAAAGTATTGGTTAGGATGATCAACATGATTGTATCAGATGATGATCATATCGTCCAGGACGATAATGGATCTTCCAGGATGATGAACAGCAGAAAAGTCAAAATATTCAGCAGATGGAGTTTTTGAAGAAAGATGAGCAGATCGTCCCAGATGTTATAAATATCATCCAAGATGATGTGACAAAAATTTGAAATTAGAGGATGGAAGGAGATGATCAGAGAAAGCCCAAAAATAAAAACATCAACTAAAATAACAATGATAAAACATCAAAAAGGCATAAAAACTAGCAAAGAAATAAAGTTTTTTTTTTTAAATCAAGGCATGAACATGATTTAGTCTCCATGTGATTGATTTTAAAAATAAGGGAGATCATCCCAAGTAGGGTAGCCTTTGTCCTCCTTTTTGCACGCTATTAGTGAGGCAAATTGATTCATCTTTTTTACTTCTAGTAATGTAGAGTCTTGTCACATCTATCTCTCCTCTGGTGAGGCGAGTACTTGATCAATATAAAAAAACCTTTCGCAAGAGCCTCTAAAGATGGATTATGAGTAGATAACTTGAAGAAGCAAGACATCTCACTTTGAGCACCTTATGATCTTTCCTAGATGCTCTCATCTTTCACTTGTCAAAAATTCCCTGCTAAACACATTCGGCTATGGTCCGTCAAAAGAAATTCATAACCAAAAGATTGTGTGATTATGTTTTGGACTCTTCTATTATAAAAACATAATAAAACAATAAAAAAGCTTAAAATTTAAGTGAACCGATTAAATTATATTGTCCTATAGTAATATCATCACAATTACGAATAATAAAAAATTAGGCTTTATTTGGTAAGAAGGGATAAATTGTTTATACTCTTCGATGATCTATGAAATTTAAGATTCTGATTGTTTACAATTCAATGAAATGTTGTTTCATTTGAGTACTATTATATGAACCTATATTTCAAACTCTATCAGTTGTTGTATGACTGCATCACAGCTATATAATCAGTTTTAAAAGTAATTTGAATTTGTTGGGTATAATTAGGTAAGAATCGCTAATTTTTATAACTGAGTTTAGCTATGTTTTATGACATACCTCAAATTATTGGAATTTCAAGATTATTAATTTATTTGTGTATGATCTCTATACGAACCTAATTTCATACTCTGTCTAGTCATTATATATTGATCTTGTATTATATTGTACAATAGTTAAAAAAGATATAGTTCATTTGTTTTGTCTGGTATGAATATAAATTTCACAACTATATTTGTTTGTTTGTAATGACATGAATCATTATATCTTTAGTATTGGAATGTTAATAAAAGCTCAGCCATGTATTTGAATAAAATGCATTTCTATTGAAGGATACATGTCAAATCATACAGTATGATTAGATTCATATCCCTTAATTTAAATACTTATCACTCTCCTCCTTACATGCATACAAAGTTTCAATTACAGATCATCACTTCTCTGTATTCAAGACAGATAAAAATAAACATATATAGATCTTCTATTACATGCAATCTTTCTACTAAATTTTTAATGTCTTTCAGTAAATTGAAGTACGTATATTGATTGTCATTTGAAATTTAAGTATATAAAAATATATAAATTGTCATATTATGCTCTTAGGTAGAAATCATATAATTATCATATACCTATATTTTTATCTGATCATTAAAATATACAATATATTCAATTTGATTCTTAGTTGCAATCTGTTTATGAATCTGGTTCGCAGTGAAATATAAATTTTGATGATGAACAAATACTGATGCTTTTCTTTTATATGACTTGTTCCTTGCTAGCTATTGTCAGGTCTCAAGGTCGAGTGTAAACTCAGCAGCTCAAGATTGAGTAGACTAGACTAATCAGTTTGTAATCTATTCCTTTTCTTGAGTCAATTGATATTGATGTGGAGTCCTAATGAATCATCGTAACCTTGCTCACACCACACACGAGTGAAAAATTATTGGCCTGAATTTAGAGTTTTTTCTATTTTTGATCATATTCTATTTTTCTTATAGGTGTTTTTTGCCATTTTTGAGATTATTATATATGAATGTGATTTGCTAGTTTTTTCATTTTTTATCTTTGGGTAACTCTTAGGATTACTTTAATCAACCTTTTAGTTTTGTTTTTTAGTATTTGGTGTTCCCCATCACCCTAATGGATTTAAAATATGGAATTTGTATGATTTCACGTATCGGCATTTATTGATTGTTTAAAGGGCTTTTCTTGCTTTCTAGGTTTGTAATAGTTATTTCTTTTTTGAATGCGAATTTGGATTTCTTCAAAAAAGATGTCCATCCATGGAGATGTTCTGGCCATATGTGACATTTTGTACGATTGCCCAGTACGATTGGTGAGATCGTCTATGATATCACGTTATTTTCATTCATCCAAAAATTCCGTCCAGGGCTCTATGGTCTGGATAATGTTATTTTAATGCCTTTTTCTAATCTGCACTTAATATGAATATTACTATCTTCTTATAGATGATATGTAATAAACTAACCTTACGATGTTTCAAAATTGGATGCAGTAGTCTTCCTTCTGTTCATTCATCCCTGGTTATATTTTGGAGGTACGAGTAGGGTCTACTTCATTGTGTCAAACTTGATTGTAGGTTCCTTCCTTAGCTGTTTTAGGAGGAAGCAAAGGAGTTCAGGTTTTCTCGTGCTTTACTTTAGGAGGAAGCAATAGGAGTCCGGGCCTTCTCCCGCTCATTGGTGTTGGTGGATTAAGGAAATTTTTTGTATAGGTCTGCTTCTCTGTCTGTGTTGAGCAAAACGAGAGTTGGTACTGAGTTCAGTGCATATACTCGGAGGTAGAGGCTCTAGTAGTGGACATAGGTCAAGTTCACCGAATCCACTATATTTAATGGTGTTTCTTTATTACGTTCTTTTGTTTTTAGCATTTAATTCTTGACTTGTTTTTTCTTTATGTGTAATATTGGTTGGTTTAAGTTTGTATTTTTTTTGAGATAATTAAGTATAAATACTGATTTCACACCCGCCCCCCCCCTTCGGTTAGGCCTTGGCTCTCATTTAAAGGGCTTTTAACATCTCCTAATAACTTACAAGTTGGTGATCAGGAGCTATTCAAGTGGTACTCGGAGATGTATTCATAATTACTTAGTTTTTGATAAAACTTTAATATTTTTGAGTCCATGCTCGACTCTCTAGGCAATACATTATTGTGGTAAGGGTACTTGCTAAATTACAAGATCATTTTGTTTGAAAATATTCCTTTTTGCAATATTGGAAAAAAATACTTATCTATAGATCTTATTTTTCTATACACTCTGAGTATTGACTATAGCATATGGTATGTTCGTGTTAATAGAATAGGTAATATCACCTTCTATCATAATTGATTTAATGGCATTAAATATTTGAACTTCCTATACTAATAAGACTTCTTTGATGAACTTTTTAGTGAGCGATAGTTAATATGATAAATGTTTTGAACCTATTTTTTATTTGTCTTTAAAATTTGAAGATTAATATGGTGTTTCAACTTGTCGCGTTACCAATAAAGGAATTGGAAGAAATTGTTGGTGTATTCTTTTCGCATCTCCCTGCACCCAATTTCGTGTTGGATTACTTAGTTGATGAAGACTGAAAGTTTGTTTACGGAGGATGTTAAAGCCTTAAGAACAGGCCCATAGGCTAACCAATGAGAGGTGTTGAAATAGGTATTTTTAAAAATTTTCTTAACAACAGACACAAAATAAAAATCAGAACCATTATCAGCCTACATAAGAAATCAATATGCAAAAAATTATAAATGCGGAACGGATAGTCAAGGAAAAAGAACTACAAAGAATTTATAGGTGTTCATTGTCAACTTTCAAACTACTAGCTCCACCCTGAAGGTCCCTCCGGGGGTATTATACACTACAACGTGACTCTCTCTCTTGCTTCCCACAGCAAGGCAGAGAAGCCTTTTTATAATTCTCCTTTCCGGCCAACCCCGATGAGTGGAAAGAGATAACCTTAACTCTCTTTGCTTCCCCTCCTAAACAGTCAGGAGAACCTCACTACTAATTGCCGGTTGAAGAAGACCTTCATATGAACTCTCCAAGGATGAAGAATCAGACTTGAGAATGACACTTGGAACCTTGCCTTAGAGTAATCCTTTTGTGCAATCCTTCTCATAACTCCATCTCACAGTTTCCGGCCTCTCTCTCCCTCTCCTCTTGGTCTCTGGTAGGTTCAATAGACCAGTAACCAAAGATCTTATAAAGAAAAGAATCAGAGCTCTTAAATAAGAAGCAGCTTCAGAATAGCTCATTATTGCAACTTGCCAACTTGTAATTGTGTCAGTGTATGATAATATCATTTGTACAAATCAGTGTTCAATTTATGATGCCTAATTAGTCGGGATGATTTGCGAGACGAAACCAGATAAAATTTTTACTTCATTATATCAAGGAGCGATACATTTCATCCTGTATGATTTGTTCAAATCATAGATGTTGGCCAAGATATAGTGCACTTAGAAAGAAAGGTCTATGGCACCAGATACATAAATATTAGCTTGATCATTGGGTCCGATCAAAATGATCGGTCTTGGATAATTAGTTCAGAATCGAGGAAATTGTCCCAGAACATCGATGTGAATAGAGCTGGCAGATTGTTATCATTCAGAAGCAACAAGATTATTAAACTAATCGTCCCCGATGATCCTTAGCCCAATCATGCAACATGATGTGATCGATACAATCAGCTTACATTGCCTTATCTCTTCAATTAACTAGATAATTTAGGCATAATTGTGCTTAAATTACGTCCAAGGCCGATTACAGTCCAATCGGACTGTGTGCTACTGCAGCCAATTATTGAAGAATAATTCTATCAATAGTATTATCTAATCTGTGAATCTGGTTATTTCTTATTTTATTGATGTACTCATGTAATCGTCTAGGCTGATATCAGGATCAGGTCCAGGACGCATTGCTTACTGATGGCTGCCCTTAACGCAGGATGCCCCTAACTTGAGGATTTCTATTCTTAATTCAAATTGTCCTGCGGTTGATTATGGACATCATCTAGGCCATTGTATTCAAATATAAAACCAATAGCAAAAAAAAAACCTTCGAAGTTGTGTGTTGTGCAGGGTTTACTAAGCACACGGGAACCATTTTACAATGGACTATGAAAAAAAAATTACACAACTGTTAACACACTTATCCTTCCACAGTTCTTGAGCTGGCTGAGTTGCGGACTCGATCTTGTGGACTAAAAGGTTAGTAGTGAGGGCAAGTCGCATACATTATGAATGTTTGCTATCATTCAAAATTCTAATTCATACAAATCGATTCTATAATAATCTTCCCCTTTTTACTTATCCCAAACATATATCAGAAAAATTCTAACATTATTGGCAGTCCATGAAATATAGTATATTGAAAAGTACGTTAACTGAAATTCCTAGAATCAAAGTATAGTGTATCAACAGGAAGCTACTCCCCCTTTGACATTCTACAAAAAGGAGGAACTTAAAAATATAGATAAGTGAATAACTAAAGAACAATCAACAGAAAAAAACACTACAGAAATTGAAATTGCATAGAATGAACTCAATGAAACGACAGTTCACGATAGTGCAAAACAGAGGAACGCTGTGGTGGTGGGTTGTGGACTGAAGTTAACTGGCGCCAGTGCTGCAACTGAGTATTCTGAACACAGGGCCCATGTCTCTAGTGTATTGCTGGGTGTTGCATGGCGGATGATGTCCTCAGTATGTTGCTACCTCTCTGTGCAATAACATAGCTCAAAGCAGATCTCCTAGTGATCGAGCTCGTCCTCTCACACCAACTAGTAATCTATATGGAGTGTTCCTTGCAGACTGGAATAGTCTGTCACCGTTAAGAGTGGAGACCACTCTGCGCTTCGCTGGCTCTCTTGACTCTCTCTAGATCCTGGGGAGGATACGACCATGAGTGGATATAGATGGAATGAACTGTTCGAGAGAAGTGATCGGTAAGTCTGATCGGGGGGAGAATGGATACTACACAGCATTATATTTGGCATTCGTAGACATAAGCCGGTGTGCTGGCAGTGCGGCATGAGGGTCCGGCCGTGGCAACGGCAACCCGCAGTACGTCAGTTAGGCAAGCCGGGGGCAATATGGGATGCCAGCACGGGCGACGGCGGGGCTTGGCTAGTCTCAGTGTGCAGCAGGAATTCAATATTTTTAAATAGTAAATGGGGTTTTCAGGTTGACCCGGCACCCCGACACGTCAACACCGAATACCCACTTTTTAAACGTGGTCAAATATGTGAACCTGAAATCCGACCCACGCATTTTCAACGGGTCGGGTCCTGGTCCGGCTGTTGTCATGTCGTGTCAAATTTTAACCACCCCTGCTCCAATACATAAAAGTGGGCATGTGCGTGTGGGAGAAGAAAGTGTGAACTTGGCCATATAATCGTTAAAATTAGGATCAAGAAACTCATGGTTGCAGCCTAGTTCTCCTAGTGGTGAAAGCTGTAGCAATTCGCTATCAATCCTGGGCATGTGATTCTCGATAGGATGTCAAATGTCAATAGTATGGAGGTGAGAGCTAATTATATGGATAGAATTGATTTGGAGGTGGCATAAAAATTCAAGTGAATGTTCTACATTTAAAGGGTTGTCGAGTGGAATAAAATATAGGTTTAGTGAAGGCGAGTCGTTGGTGACGTGAATAGGAGATTAGCGGATTGAGCTGGTTTTGGTATTGCATGTTAGTCAGGACGAAAGTAATGCTTGCATTGTCTGATAGTATTTGGTGGCTAGGGTTCAGCTGATGTCTCGCTTCGGTCAAAATTACAGGTCTACATGGCCCTCGAGGACTTCCGACGTGTGACGAGATACATTTGCCCACTACCCATTAGCAGAAAAAGTCATGAACATGGGAGGAGGAAGTCATAGGGAAGGAAGAGGTGTAAAGAAAATAGAGGTTGAATTTGGCTCAATTTAGACGTGAATCAAGCCAGATTCGTCCATGACTGTCGCTAGGGATCGTCCAGGACGATGCAGGATGTCTAGGATGATTGCAGGATCGTCCCGACTATTCGCGTGGATAGATCCAGGCCTCCGATTCCGGTCACAGTTATTATTAGACTTTAAGCTTGTATTGGTCGAGAAAGGTGTGGTCTGATCATCTCTGCAGATATTTAAGATATCGTTCCAGGGCTCGATGATTAGGACGCAGGCAATTCATTTTGATGAGAGTCAGGTCGAACGAACCGTTAAATAATAATTAGATCATCTCAGGATGATTTTGTGGATCATCCATGATGCTTCAATAATGGTATCGTACGGCCTGAATTTAAACACATTTTAAACTCATATGCCCTGTATATCGTTAGGACAGAACAAGTGGATGTCCACGATAGATTGTCCAAAAATGAATTGTCTCGCCGGTGCGAATTTATAGATTTAACATCATTGCAACAGACGTGTATCGTCCAGACGAATATGGTGTTCGGAGTACGATAACAATACAAACACATTCATCATGATAAAAATATTGGTAGCGATGATCAGCATGATTGTATCAGATGATGACATATCGTCAGGACGATATGGGGAACTTCGCTCCAGTGAGTGTAACTGATCCGAGGAGAGGATTAGGGTCAAATATTCCAGGCAGATGCGTCTCTGTATGATAGCAGGATGATGCAGGATGGGTAGATGTCCAAAACAGCTTTCCTAAGGATGTTACTTGACATGAAATAGGTCTAATTTTTATCGCAAGATAATAGATCATTTGGTGAGACTGTTGCTTCACCAATCATCCAGGCTACTTAAAAATTTTGATCAATTCGAGGAGTATCTGTGGTTGGAGAGTAATTGATAACCGTCTGTCATAGAAAGCCTCAAAATAAAAACATCACTAAATTATAACAATGATAGAAATCAAAAAGGTCTATAAAGATAGAAGCAATTTATTAAGTTTTTTTTTTTAAATCAAGGCTATAGACATGTTTTATGTTGCATGTGATTGATTTTGTAAGAATTTGTACAGTTTTGAGTGTTATTACAATCATCCAAAAGTCTAAAAAAAAGAGGTAAATATCCGATCATTACCCTAAAATTCGGACTTCACTCTTGATGTACTAGTTGGGTGGTAGGCTGTATCTTTTCATACTAAGTTTCAGAGATAGGACTAATACTTAAGTAAAACATTGCTTTAAATTGCGATAGAGATAGAGAGCATCCTCTACTATGCACTTAGAGGTATATCTAAAACATGTATCTTATAGACAGTAGATAGACTAATCACAGTAGTTTGTTTATATGTCCTATTCTCGACATACGGCTAAATTTGTGCGAGAATTCATAAGGTTCCTGAAATCTCAAGTGATACTGAAATCTTCTAAGTTTTAAGAGTTGGAAGAAAGAAGATAGCCTCTTCTGTTTATATGATACTTGAGATTCTCATTTTATGCTCTCGTGATCCACAGTGATGAAACCTTTTGCGCATCTTATTGATATTTTTGATACACTGTTTGTACATGTTGGTTGTAGTATATTATTATATTTATATAGGTATATAAATATTATAATATATATTATGGTACGGTGATTATATCATATAGTATATATAGTTATTAGGGATATCAATTTGCATCATTTGCTCATCTTTTTCCTTTGGTATCATTGTCTTGTG
>NW_021319367.1:599405-642646 GCF_001605985.2 Dendrobium catenatum | reverse complement strand
ATTCAATTTGGCATCATTGCTCATCTTTTCCTTTTGGTATCATTGGTCTTTTTTATTATTTTTTGTAAGTTAGATTCTTTTTCAAAAAATTTTAAATATTCTTAGTTGTGAGTATATCTTCAAGATATTAGAGAAGAAAAACTCACTATCTAATATAGGGAAGAACAAATCATAAAACAGATTAAAAAATCATATGAGAGATGCATTGACAGGATAACAAGAAATCTTAAAGTAAAAGAAACTTTGATTATTATAAATATAAGGTCGATTTAGAAAATAAAATTTCACCACCAAAATAGGTTAGAGAAAGAGACACAATCAATGGTGTTTTTACCCTTTAGGAGATTAAGAGATGTAAAACATTGACTACAAATTTTCAAAAAGATAAAAATAATGGATAAGATATCAATTCAGCAATAATTTGAAAAAAAAAACAAATTAAGGCAAAAAAAAATAAAGTAAAAATAAAGGAAAATAACAAAACAAAAAAAAAGCAACAAAAATACCAAAAATAAAGCAAAGTAATTAGTAGATAACAGATCAAAAATCAGTAGAAATCAAGTTCATGAATTAATGTCAATCACAACCAATCTGGTCCTTAAAGTGTTAAAAGTGTCGAAGGCCAGTGGTTTAGTAAATATGTCATTCAGTTGATTCTCAGTCGCCATATGGTGTAACTCAATATCTCAATTAGTCACATGGTCTCTAATAAAGTGAGGCCTAATATCAATGTGCTTAATCCTTAAATGTTGGATAGGATTCTTAGAAATGTAGATGGCACTAGTGTTGTGACAAAGAATTGAGATGGTGCTTACAGGTAATCCTAAATCCAATACCTATTGTTTTAACCAAAGGACATGGGCCACAAAACTTCCCAAAGTAATGTACTTAGCTTTAGCAGTGGAAAGTGCAAAAGAGTTTTGCTTTCTACTAGATCAGGAGACTAAAGACTGTCCTATGAATTAGCAAGTTTCAAAAGTGCTTTTTCTATCTACCTTACATCCTATAAAATCAGAATCAGAATATCCAATAATCTTATAGGAAGTGTTGTGCCTAGGGTACCAGATTCCTAAGTTTTGGGTCCCTAAAAGGTATCTAAGAATTCTCTTAACTGCAGTTAGGTGGGATTCCTTAGGGTCAGCTTAAAATCTAGCAGAAAGATAAATGCTAAATATTATATCAGATCAGCTAGCAGTCAAGTAAAGTAAAGATTCAATCATCCCTTTGTATTTCTTTTGATCAACAAACTTTCCACTTGGGTCATTATCTAACTAAACACTGGAGGTCATGGGAGTATTAATTGTCTTGGCTTTATCCATCTTATACTTCTTCAAAAATGTCATATATGTATTTTTATTGATTTAGAATGGTTCCATCATCTAATTGTCTTATGTTAAATCCCCAAAAGTAGGACAACTCTCCCATCATACTCATCTCAAACTCTCTACTTATTATTTTAGAAAACTCATCACATAATTTCTTATCAGAAGATCCAAAAAGTATATCATCAACATAAATTTGAATAATGAATAAATCCTTTCATACTTTCCTCCAAAAAGGGGTGGTGTCTACGCTTCCCTTAACAAACTCCCTCTCTAGTAAAAATATGCTAAGCCTCTCATACCAAGCTCTAGGTGACTGCTTTAATCCATATAAGACCTTTTTTAATTTGAAAATATGATTTAAAAATTGAGAACTCTAAAAACCTAGGGGTTATTATATAAACACATCTGCTTTTATTACCCCATTTAAAAGGCACTCTTAACGTCCATTTGAAAAAGCTTAAATCCCTTATAACAAGGAGAGGCTAATAGCACTCTAATGGCTTCCAATATAGCTATAGGGGAAAACGACTCCTCAAAATCTATCCCTTCTATTTGGTTGTACCCCTTATCCACCTATCTTGTCTTATTCCTAACCACCACTCTAGAATCATTCACCTTATTTTTAAAGACCCACTTGGTTCCAACTACCCTTTATCCCTTAGGTCTTTCTACAAGCTCCCAAACATCATTCCTAACAAATTGGTTCAATTCCTCCTACATGGCTAAGATCCAAAACTCATCAGAAAGGGCTTTGTTTATGTTGGCGGGTTCAATCATTGAGATAAAGGCAAAGTGATTCACTTCCTTCCTAAGTCCATGTCTAATCCTAACTCTATCAAAAGGGTCACCTAAGATCAGATCTTTAGGGTGACTCAAAGAGTATCTCCAATCTCTAGGAAAAGTGTGTGAAGGTTCAACCCTTTCCTCCAGATATATATTTTCTACTCCTTGGGTAACATCTCCTACTCCTTTAATGTTTTGGTGTTGTATCCTCTTCTATAAATTTTCTACTCCAGTGGTAATCTCTCCAACATCATCATCATCCTCAACTCTAGGCTTTCTAGGATCATACTCATCAAACACTACATGAGTACTTTCCTCCACTACCAAAGTCCTCTTATTAAACACTCTAAAAGACTTCTCAACACCAGAATATCCAAAGAACACTCCTCCATCAAATTTTAGGTCAAATTTTCCTACATGAGACTTCCCATTATTGTGAATGAAAACCTTAAAACCAAAGACATAAATGGGGGAAAGATTGGGTGTCCTACCCTTAAGGATCTCATAGGGTGCCTTATTTAATTTGGCTCTAACATTCACACTGTTCAACACATAACAAGCTGTGTTTACTTCAGCCCAAAAGTATTTTGGAAGTGAATACTCAACAAGCATGGCTCTAACAGCTTCCACTAAAGTCCGGTTTTTTTTTTCAGCTACCCCATTCTGTTGAGGGGTCATAGAAGCTGAGAAGTTGTAGCTAATCCCCTTGTCCTCACAAAAATCTCCAAATCTCTCATTTTTAAAGTCTACATTATGGTTACTCTGGATGGTCAAGATCTCACAACCTAGCTTTTTTGAATCCAAGTGAAGAAGGCTCTAAACTCATCAAAAGACTCATTTTTTGTGTGATAGAAATCTAATCCAAGTGAACCTCGAGTAGTCATCGATAATCATAAAACCAAACACTTTTCCTCCCAAGATGGTAGTTCTAATAGGTCCAAACAAATCCATGTGAAGGACTTCTAAAGGTCTAGAGGTGCTAATGTCCTTAATGGGATGAAAAGTGGTGTGGCTTGCTTTCCTAATTGACTGGCATCACAAAGGTGGTCTTTTGAAAATTTAAGCTGGGGGCTGCTTTAACTAGATCTTTTTGGGTCACTTTCCTAGAGGTTTTCATACTTGCATGACATAATCTCTTGTGCCAACCATGAATCATCAATAATAGTTTTTAAGCAAAATAAAGCAGCACATTCAATGTTATTTAAATCAAGCATGTAAATGTTGTTGATCCGCTTTTCCTACAAAACAATGTTATTATTTAAGATGATAATGCATGAATTTGCCAAAAATTTTATGATGAAGCCCTTGTCGCAAAGCTGACTGATGCTGAGCAAGTTGTGCTTCAGTCCATCTACAAGGAAAACATTTTCAATCAAAAGGTTCTTGGAATTACCAATTATATTTGAGCCTACCACCTTCCTGATGGTGTTGTCTTCAAAAGTAACCTTGCCTCCTATCTTGGTCTCTAGCAAAATGAATTGATTGGCGTCTCCAGTCATATATCGAGAGCATCCGCTGTCCAGGTAATACATACTCTCATGAGTCCTTTTGTGAGAGCTTGCCTACAAAATTATCAAATGTTAGATTTAGGAACCCAAACAGGTTTGGGTCCCTTCTTATGAAAAGTGGAATGCAATGTATGTATATTATGCTGTGAATCATGCAATTTGGTTTTCCAAACCCATGTGGACTATGGTGAAAGGAGCAACTGTGTGCAATGTGTCCTAACATGCCACATGAAAAACTTCAAATTCTAGGAAAAGGATGCACTTATCTATGATGATGCTTTTTATGTGATGCATGAAATAAAGTTTTTTTATTTTCAAAAGTTTTTAGATTTTCTAATTTTTTATATTCTTTTTCTAAATTAGCATGGGATCATTTTAAAGAATTAAGAGCATCAGATAAATCAGCTTATTTTTTTTAATGCATCAAACTCATCAAGTAAAGCCATGCGATTAGTATCAATTATAGAATGATTTTTAAGAAGAATTTTATGCTCTTTTTATAAATTTAAAAATACTAATTTCAAACAAGCATGAGTTTTCTTAAGCTTCCAATATGATGCATGAATTTTTTTAAAAATTTTAAGGAGTTGCTCATAGGTTAGTTCACATACCTCTTCTTGGTCACCTTGCTCAAGATGATCGTTTGCCATTAAGCACAAGTTTGTTGTCTCCTCTTCAGGTTAAGTCTCAGATGAATCCGATGCAGAATTCGCCCAGAATGCTTTTGGAATTTTTTTTTATCCTTCCTGAACTTGGGTTTCTCCTCACCCTTCTCCATGCTTGGGTGAGACTTAAGTGTAGGGCACTTAGCTTTAACATGTACTATCTTCTTATATTCAAAGCAAATCATATCATTAGAACTCTTAAAATTTTTGTCTCCTTTACCTTTATTCCACTTTTGATGGTTCTTTTGCATCTTCCTTAGGAAGCTTTTGAATTGTCTTGTGATTAAGGCAACATCATCGCTTTCAAATCCAAAAGAATCATAGTCTGTGTCATTGGCCTTCAATGCCATAATTTTCTCCTTCTTTTTCTCACCTGCATCAAGGTTTCTTTGATTCACCTCTTGCTCGTAAGCAATGAGTGAGCCAAATAAGTTGTTAATTTAATAGATATTCAAATCTTTAGATTCAGTAATTGCAGTGATTTTAGCATCAAAAGAGGAAGGCAAGTATCTCAAAATTTTATTAACTTTTTCATAGTTAGTTAGTTCTCTTCCTAAGGCATACAAAGATGTAATAATCTGGGTAAACCTTGTATATATTTTAGAAATCAATTTAGAAGGTTTCATACAAAAATGTTCGTAATCATGCAAGAGAATATTCAAATGGGATTGCTTAATAGTACCTTCATAGGTGATGCACAATTTATCCTAAATTTCTTTACCAGTAGTGTAAGTAGAAACACACATGTAATCTTCCGATTTCAAAGCACAGAAAAAAATAGTTCAAATATTTTGCATTTAGTTATGCTAAATCCATATCATCGAGAGTCCATTTAGTAAAAGGAACTGGAATAATAACGCTATTCAATTTTTCTAGTTGGAGGTGTATAACCATCCTTAACAAGCATCCACATGCGATAATCAATTGATTGTAAAAACGTACATGCGAGTTTTTCAAAAATCAAAAGGGATATTATAAAAAAAAAAGTGGTCGAGTAATAAAATACCCTTCCATAGTATTATAATTTATGTTGTTAGCCATGGATCAAAATTCAAAAAAATTTCAAACTTAGTTTTTATGAATCCAGCTCTAATACCACTTGAAAGTTTGTTAGAGATGTTAAGCCCTTAAAAACTAGACCGAGGCTAACCAAGAGGGGGGGTGAATTAGTATTTTAAAAATTTTCTTAAGAAAAGCACAAATTAAAATCAAACCAATATCACCATAAAGAAATCAACGTGCGGAGAAATAAATGCGAAATGTAGTAAGAAAAGAACATAAAGAATTTAAAGTGATTCGGTGAACTCAACATACATCCACTCCCTACAGGCACCCTTCGGGTATTGCATTATAAATATGACTCTCCTTTTTCTCCCAAAGCAAGGTGGAGAAGCCCTTACAAAAACTCCTTTTCGCCAACCTCGGTATGTTAGAGAACCAAACTCCTTTTGCTTCCTCCTGAAGCAGGTAGAGAACCTCCACCAATTGCTGAAGAAGACTTCCCTTGAACCCCCAAGGATGAAGACTAGAGAAGACGGCTAGGAACCTTACTTGGGGCAACCTTTATGAATCCTTCTCACAAACTCCCCCTCACAAGTTCCTCCCTCTCTCTCCCACTCTCTCCCTCTCATCTTGGCTCTCTCAGGTCAAGATAGCAGCAAAATATCTTACAAAGTGAAGAATAAGAGCTCTTAAATAAAAGAGCTTCACAATAGCTCATTAATTACAACTTGCTGACTTTATCATCCAGGATGATATAAAGGATGATTTGAGATGAATAGAAGAAATTTATTCATATCATCCAGGATGACAACATATAATCCTATAAGATTAGTTCACATCATAGATTATCGGCCAGAAAATCGCTCAGAAAGGAGGTCTGGACGATCCACATTTAGCTTGATCGTCCGGGCTGATCGAACAATCATCCCGAATAATTAGTTCAAAACTAAGGAAAATCATCCATAACATCGCTCTGAATAAAAGCTGGATGATGTTTATCATCCAGGAGCAATCAAGGTTTTTGAACTAATCATCCCGGATGTGCTTAATAACGGTTGCCTTAACCAGGATGTCCTAATTAGAGTTTTTGTTCTTTGTCGGATCATCCTGGTCGATATGGACATCATCCAGGCCGATGTACTCAAAACAAAACAATAGTAAAAAAATGCAGACTGACTCAATCTTAATCTACCCAATCTTTAGTTGGCTTGAGTTACACTCAATCTTGTGGACCTGAAAAGTTAGTAGGCAGGGTAGTCGCATACAATTATGAATGTTACTATCATCAAAAGTCTAATCCATAAAGTTAAATTTGCAACATGAACAAATAAATATTTTATTGCATGACTACAAACTTTTTCATATGAAACCTACTGAATCAATTTCTAAAATTATACTAGGTTTACTCAAATTAATCATCTCTTTGCATGCCTCGGGTAGAGAACTCATAAATTATCAAAGAGTCAATAAGATTTTGAGATGATTGCCTTCTTCTTTTTATGCTACGATTATTACAATAACTGAAACTAAGGATTTCAATACTTATTTTGTTGGTAACTTACTTGGGTCACTCATTGCTTATAAGCAAGGGGTGAACTAAAGAAATCTTGATGTAGGTGAGAAGAAGAAGGAGAAAACTGTGGCACTAAAACCTAATGATACTGATACAAATTCTCAAGTTTGAAAGTGATGGTGTTGTCTTAGTCACTAGGAAATTGAAAACTTTCTAAGGAAGAGTCACAAGCACCATCAGAAGTGGAAAAAAGGTAAGGATAGCAAAAATTTTAAAATTTCCTTTGATTTGATTTGTTTTGAATGCAGGAAGCCGGGATATGTTAAAGATGATTGCCCTACACTTAAGAATCATTGAAGAAAGGAGAAGGGTGAGGAGAAACCCAAGTTCAGGAAGAACAAGAAGTGGTTCCAGAAGGCATTTTGGGTGGATTCTGCATCTGACTCCTCTGAGACTGAAGTGGAGGACGAGACTATAAACTGATGCTTGATGGCGAGTGATCACCTTGGTCAGTTTAACCAAGAAGAGGTATGTGAACCAACCTATAATGAATTACTTAAAGTTTGTGATAAAATTCATGTATCATATAGTAAACTTAAGAATTGGCATGCTAGTTTGAAATTGAAGTTTTTAAATTTACAAAATTAGCATGAAATTTTATTGAAAGATCGCTCCGAAATTGATAAAAATTACATGTCATTACTTAATGAATTTGATGAATTGATTAAAAAGCATTCTAAGTTGATCATTGAACATGATTCATTGAAAGCATCCTACACCTCACTTGAAATTGATTTTAAGATATATATTGATGAATCTAAAAGTAGGGAGTGTTATTTAAGAGTTGATAATATTATTTTAAAAAGTATTAACTCGAGGTTTAAAGCTAAATTGAACACACTTGAGGAAAATATGACTACACCCACACCTGATCCAAAGCCAAAACCTAGGAAGATGTATTATATCCCGAACAGATTAGTATATCCTTTTCCTAGTGTTAGATGTTTTTCATTTGGCTTGCTATGGCACATTTCACACACTTGCTCTATTCACTATAGTGCACATTGTGTGTGGAGACTCAAATTGCATGATTCATAATATAAAACACATGCATTGCATTCTTCTTTTCATAAGAAGGGACCCAAACTTGTTTGGGTTTCTAAATCTAATGTTTGATGATTTTATAGGCTTGCTCTCACAAAAGGCCTCGTGAGAGCATGTTGTACTTGGACAGCAGAGGCTCACGGCTCCTAATTGCATAAACTTGTTGCTTAATCAATTTTGATTTACATATTTTCTTCTCTATTGCTTGTTGTTATTTTCTATTCTTTCATTTTAGTTTTGCGTGTTGATTTTTTATTTGTTGTTATTTTGTAGTGGTTTCATCTCTTATGTTCTTGTTTTTTTAGTTTTTCTTTTATATCATAATTGAAATGATAGTTTATTCCTTAATTTTGATTTTGAAAATTTGTAGTCAGTATTTGACATCCCTAAATCAGTTAATAGGAGAACATCGTTGATTATTTCCCTACCTCTAACTTCTTTTAGTTGTATAATTTTCTTTTGTAAATAAAATTTTATCTCAAATTAACAACTGGACTTTTTGATTGAGATCTTTTCAATCTTTCTACAATAATCCATCTTATATATATAATGTTCAAAGTTTTTATATCACTTTCAAATTTTTTGTAATCTAGTCATTATATTTATTCCTTATATTAGAGAGTAAGTTTTTCTTCTCTAATATCTAGAAGATATACTCATAACTAAGAGTATTTAAGAGTTTTAAAAATGGTTCTAGCTTGCAAAGAATGGCAAGGGCATAAAATGATCCCAAAAAGAAAAAAAATGATGAAAAGATACGCAATGATTGCCAAAAAAAAATTTTAAAAGATGTACAAAGTGTATCAAAAACTAAAAGATGCGTAAAGTACGTCAATCAAGTAACAAGAGGCATAAAATGAGCCCACCAAAAGAAAGGTTTCTTCTCTTTCAAAATTTTAAATCTTAGATGAATTCACCTGTCACTTAATATTTGCATGGACTTGTATTTAAAATTCATGATTATGACTAATTATTTTGGTACACTATTCTATAAGATATTTTTCTAGAATCAAGTTTTTAACGGATTTATTTTTCTTATCCAATTTATTTTTTTTATTTAGATCTTTATTTTCAAAAGATGTTTTTCCTTGTGAGAAGTTTGAGCTAAGGCTAACAGGATCGGTTGTTCCACCATTTTCAGATTTTGACGATGTTAATTCTTTGATTCTTACAAACTTTTAATTCAATCATATGGAGAATTTATCATATTCAAGCTTTGACAAAAAAAAAACCCTTATTTTTCATTCATGTTGATAATTTTATTATCTTTTTTGTATTTTATTTTTATATTTTATTATTAATTTTTATGATTTTTGACCTTCTTTGATCATCTCCATCCATCTCCTGAATTTCATTATTTTGTCCCATCATCCCGAGCGATATTTATATCATCCTATATGATCTATTCAATCCACTCTTGAAATTCCATCTGACGGCTGATATGACTTCTCTTTTTATGAATATCCTAGATGATACATTATCATCCTAGACGATCTGATCGTCTTCCGCTTCAATTATTTGTGATCATTTCGGATGATCCTCCTTGTCCTAGACAATCTTCTTAATTTCTGCTCAATTATCGGTGATCGTCCCAAATGATCTACCTGCTCATCCTATATGATACACATGGCATATTTGTTACACATCTTTAATTCAGCCGATACGATCAATTATTGTAGCTCATCCTGGATGATGCATCTAATCATCCCAGATAATTTTCTTTTTTAACAATCATTTGAAATGTTTCCTCAGGATGATCGCCTGTGTCTTATCATCCCTGATGATATATGTTCATCCTAGATGATATTACTGCCTTTTTGACCAATCATCCCAGACACAATAATTTCACTTGATCGACCTGGACAATTCTGCAATTGACCTAGATGATCAGTCCATTTTTTTAAAAAAACTAAGGCATTCAAATGTTTTTTTCTCACTTAACCATCCTTCAATCTTCCTTGCTCTTACTTCTTCTTTATTTTTCTTGTTCATGGCTGGTGGAAAAGATCTCGTATGCCTACTAGAAGCTCCTCGAGGGCAAACCTTGACCCTCATTTCACTGAGGTGACTGACTAAGCTGTTAATCTACGATACAAGACAACTTGGATCACCTTATCCTAGACTGTCAACCCACATATTCTTTCTTATCCAATTCTCGATCTCTTTGTGCACACATCTCTGACTTTTATCCTTATCCTTATTGTTCCCCTCAATTCTGAGTTGCTTTTTAAATACTTTGCTAGCCTTCGTATCAACTCCTCCTTCACTGCACTTCAATCATATGTTAATAAGCATCCTGTTAAGATCCCATATCAAGACTATCATGAACTCTTATTATTGTCCACCACAAGAGATAAGTTCTACCTCTTGCGTCAAGACCCCTGATTATGACTGGGCTCCAGCTAATCACTTTCTTAGGAACACCACGGTCTCCTACTATCATGTTGGGGAGTCTAGAAGCTTACCCAAAGATGCTACGACAATCCAACATGTCCTTGGTACCTCAATTCTTCCAAAAATTAGTGATCATATTCATATCACTCTACTACTTTTGATAACTACTTTTTGCATCATGGCCCATCGTGAATTCAATGCTATTGATATAATATTTTGAAACATTAAGCACCTCACTAGTATTAGGGATCCAGGTCATAGAAGGAAGCCAAATCTTGCCTTAGGACACATCATAACCTATGTCCTGGAATTCAAATACAACCTTCAATATCTTGCCCCTCCGAACTTTCAACCTGCTTTCTATGCCAACAACTCTTTTCATGGTCTTCATAATACTCATCTCCGCCTAGAGCATGAGGAAGCTGAGGAAGCTAAGGAGGAGGTAGCTCCTGCACCTTTTTCTACACCTGCTCCTCTGCCAACACTCTCAGCTGATTAGCTGGTGGAGCGGTTTGACCAGAGGGAGGCATGGTTCTAATCCTACATTGCTGCACAGGAGCAGCAGCACGTGGAGGATGTTGCTCAATTTGATTCTTATATGGCTCACCAACAGCGCCGACATGACCAGGATATAGCCTAAGTTATGGAGCAGTTTGTTACTCTTTCCAGTCTCTTTCAGCCGCCACCACCACCACCTTCTGATGATCGTGGGTCATCCTTTTTTCAGTTTATTTTTGTGATGTCATTTTTTTATGTAGTTTAGTTTTGTTTGGTATTTTCTATTTTGTTTTATTCTCTTTTCCTCCTCCTTTTTGTGATGTTAAAAGGGGGGAGTAGTTATACTGTGTTTGTTTTTTAGTAAAATTTGAACTTCTTGGTTTACACTATTTTTTTATGTTTCAATTGAACAACTTAAATTATTTTTGTTTTTCATCATCAAATAGGGGGCGATTATTGTGAATCTAATTTCAATAAATATAATTTTGTTGATAAAAAATATTATTGATACTTCTATATAAGACCTCTTTTTGGGCCCAAGAGTCTATCTTTTGTTGCTATCTTAACTTGAGAGAGCTAAGAGGAGATGGAGAGTAAGGGGGAGAGAGAGAGGATCTTATGATGGGGAGTTTGTGAGAGGTTTCACAAAGGTTGCTTCAAGTGAGGATCTAAGTCATCTTCTTTGATCATTGTCCCTAGTTCCTTGGAGGTTTGAGAGAGGTCTACTTCAATAATTTATTGAGGTTCTCTACTTGCTTTATGAGGAAAAAAAAGTAGTTAGATTCTCTTCCTGCTTCAAATGGAAGCTAAAGGAGTTGGGTTCCTTTCCTCACTGGTGTCGGTGGAAAGGAGGTTTGTATAGGCTTCTCCACCTTGCTATGGGATCAAAAGAAGAGTCACTGAGTGTTACGACCCATGACCCTGAGTTTGAGATTTTGATGATGACAAATAATGACGCCTAAACTACTCTTCATTGAATATCATTTATTATTTACTATTGTATGTGAGTACTAACCTTTCAGGAAGATCACAAGCCACTTAGGACAACGGGAAGACTCTAGACTAGTTAGATTAGGAGTATGAGTCTGACAATGTAATTTGTTATTTATTTTATTTTTTATTTTCTTGAGTCTGGCCACAAAGTGCAGGTGAGTCTAAGCAATCATGCACACACACACACAGGGGGGAGAGTTTTTAAAAGTAATAAATATAGTTTTTCATTATCTGTTAATCATACTGTACGATATTATTTCGTATTATATGATATTATATTAGAAACATGCTCTGTGAACAAATCATACGGATTTAAATAGTTACTTAATGTAACCCATGATTAGTGCAAGAAATCAAGCCTTAATTACAAATTTAAAATTGTACTGTATTAACACATAATATGATGAACATAGATGAATTCAGATCATCCCGGATATCATCCTGGACGATCCCTTATTTTTATCTCATCGTACTGTACGATATCTATCGTACCATATGATGAACAAAAATGACATTTGATCATCCTGAAATTCATCCTGGACGATGCCTTGATTTTCACCATTCATACTATACAATGTGTATCATACCATACGATGAACAGAGATGATATTTGATCATCCCGGCTATCATCGTGTACGAGGAGTAGTGTTGAGGATCATAATGTATTATTTAGTATAGTACCATATGATTAGATTTTAAACTTTTCGTACAACTTCGTATCAGGACGAAGCCTGTTTATACATGTCGTACTGTACGATGAGAAATTGTACTATACGATTATAGCGGCTACTTTGAAAATTTCAGGGATTTTGGAGCCCATTTTATGTGTCAAAATTGTTATATTTTTGAAGAGAGAGAGAGGAGGGAGATGTGATTAGAGAGGAAATCCTTGGGAGAGAGCTCTTGAGATGTTTTGAGGGAATGAGAGAGAAAGGAGAAGGTGAGCTTGGTGAGGGAGAAGAGGTGTGAGGGAGATCACACAGTTGCTCTGATATTGCTGCATCTTATTCCTCCTGCGGCCCAAGAAGAACTTGAGGGAGGCTCTCTAAGGGGAAGAATCTTCTATATCCGTGACCTCAAGGTACTCTGCCTTCTCTAGGAGGGAGAAAAAGGATAAGGTTCTGTCATTACCAGGAGGGTGAAAATAGCACTTGGCACTCTGCCACGCCGGGTTGGTGAAAGGAAATATTGTAAGGGCTTCTCCACCTTGCCAAGGAGGGAAAAAGGAGAGCTATAGTTTGTAGTGAAATTCTCAGTGCGGAGGACTCCGGGGAGTGGACGTTGGTCATGGTTTGACCGAACCACTATAAAAATTCCGGTGTGTTTTTTCCTTATCGCTTTTTATTCTTGCGTGCATTTTATTTTCATACTAATTGCTTGTTGAAAACTTGTGAAAGAAAAAGGATTCTATTGTTGCACGTTAAGTACAATTGTTTGCCTTCATAGTAGTTTAAATTTTCATGTTAAAAATTTAAAAATATCAAAAAAATTAGAACTTCTGCTTAGGTTTTAATTATTGCATTAAAATTTTCACAATTCACCCCCCCCCCCCCTCTTGTCCATCTAGTAATTTCAATTGGTATCAGAGCCTGCTTTCAAAAATAGTGTTTCAGAAAACCTTGAAAAATGATCATGTCGCATTTTGGTAATTGTAACACCGCGGTGGGTTATTCAATAACTCGTCCACCACTTTTTGATAACATTCCATTTGATTTCTAGAAAATTAGGTTGTCTACATTTTTGCAATCTATTGATTGTCGCATGTGGATGTTAGTCAATGATGGATATTTGCACCATTTAAAATTGTTAATGGAGTGAAAACTCAAGCACCTTTTATTGAATGGAGTAATAATTAGCCTAGTTAAATGCTAAATGTTTAAACTGGGTTTTTTGTGCATTAAAGTCTGAGAACTATATGAGAGTTTCTACCTATGCCACTGATAAGGAGATTTGGGATAGACTGTGTATTACATACGAAGGAACAAGTGAAGTAAAATAGTCTAGGCTTAACATTCTATTGCATGATTATGAACTCTTCCGTATGAAACCTAGTGAAATAATATCTAACATGTACACTAGGTTCACCCAAATCATGGCATCCTTGCATGCATTAGGTAGAGAGATCTCAAATTCTGAGAAAGTTAATAAGACTCTGAGATGCTTAGCTTGTTCCTATGATGCTAAGATAACTGCTATTACTAAATTTAAAGATCTTAACATTTATTATATTGATAATCTCCTTGGGTCACTCATTGCATACGAGTAAGGAGTGAGTCAAATATAAAGTGATGCAGTTGAAAAGAAGAAGGAGCGAACAGTAGCACTAAAAGAAAACAACTCAAAAAGTGACAACTCTGTAGGGAAGGAAGAAGATGATATAGCATTGATGACCCAACAGTTCAAGAACTTCTTAAAGAGAAAATAAAAGTGTCATCAGAATGTCTAGAATAAAGGTTAAAGCTCAAAGTCTAATAAAGGTTCATCTGATACAATCTGTTTTGAGTGCAGGAAGCCAAGTCACATTCAAGCTGATTGCCCCAACTTGAAGAGCCAACCAACTAAGGATAAAGGCAAGGAAAAAGACAAGTACAAGAAAGGAAAGATGAAGACACAAAAATCTTTTTGGGCCGACTTTGCCTCAGAATTGTAAGAAGAAGAAGTAGAGGAAGAGGTAATAAATTTGTGTCTTATGGCTAATGATAACTTTGCTCAATCAAATTAAGATAAGGTATGTCAACTTTCATATGAAGAATTATTGCTTATTTCTGAGAATATCCATGACTCATATAGGAAGTTGAAAAAGATGCATGCTAGTCTTAATATTGAATTTAATTCTTTACAAACTGAGCATGCTAACTTAGTTAAAAAAATTTTTGATTTAGATAGAGATCATATGCTACTTCTTGATGAGTATGATGCATTAAATAAGAAGCATATTGAATTAACTGAAATGCATGAAACCTTGAAAACCACTCATGTTTAACTAGAAGAGGCTTTTCATAGATTAGACAAACTTGTATTAGAAGTAGATCACAGTGAGCATTTGTTAAAAATAGAAGTTCATGGATTGACATATCAAAACAACACTTTTCAAGAAAGAATCAAAAAATTAGAAAAGGAAATTGCATCACTCACATTAGCCCAACCTAGTTAACTTCCAACACAGCATGTATCACACAGCTTTAAGAAGAGGCATCACCACCCAAATATGTTAGTGAACCCATTTCCTGGTGTTAGGTGCTTCTCTTGTGGCATGTATAATTCAATGTAGGACATACTTAGTATGGAGACATAAACTGCATCCATCACAGCATAGCATGCATACATCTCACTTATGTAAGCATAAGGAGGAACCCAAACTCACTTGGGTTCCCAAATCTAGTCCTTGAGTGAAATTATAGGGATGCTCTCACAAAAGACCTAGTGAGAGTATGTGGTACCTGGATAGTGGCTGCTCGCGACACAAAAAAACTTAGTTAGGGGCGTACCTAAGTTAGACGTTACTAAGGATCACTTATGTGATGCTATCCAACTAAGAAAACAAATCAAAGCATCCATCCATTCAATTAGAGATGTGATCACCTCTATGCCATTAGAAATCCTACACATGGACTTATTTGGACCCATTAGTATAGCCAGCCTAGATGGAAAATATTATGGATTTATGATTGTAGATGACTTCACTAGATTCACTTAGGTAAGATTCCTAGCACATAAGAATGAGTATTTTGAGGAATCTAAGGTATTCTCCACATAAATTCAATGAAAATTAGGTTGTGAAATCTCAACTATCCATAGCGATCATGGTGGAGAGTTTCAAAATGATAGATTTGAATCATTCTATAAAGAGCTAGGAATAGAACATAATTTCTCAGCCTTTAGAACACCTCAACAAAATGATATAGCAGAAAGGAAGAATAGAACTTTGGTAGAAGATGCTAGGGCAATGTTAGCGGAGTACACCCTTTCTAGATACTTTTGGGCATAAGCAGTCAACACAGCGTGTTATATTTTAAATAGGGTAAACATTAGATCTAAGCTGAATAAAACTCTTTATGAACTCCTTAAGGGTAGGACACCAAACCTTTCACACTTACATGTCTTTGGGTGCAAGTGCTTCATCTTGAATAATGGAAAACATCCCTAAGGAAAATTCAATCCCAAGTCTAATGAGGGTGTCTTCTTAAGTTATTCATCTGTAGGTAAGGCCTATATAATCTTTAATAAGAGAACCCTAGTAGTAGAAGAGTCCACCCATGTAGTATTTGATGAATCAGATAAGTCCTCTAAAAATAAAATTGAAGATGATGAAATAGAGGCAATCTAAGAAGTAGAGACTATGACCTTAGGAGACAGAATAGAACCTCAGGAAGATTTGCCTAGAGAATGGAGATATTCTTCTAGTCATCCTAAAGAGTTAATTTTAGGAGACCCATCAGAAGATGTAAGGACTAGGCATGGACTTAGGAAAGAGGATAGCCATTTAGCATTCATCTCTATGATAGAACCTACAAGTATAGAACAAGTCTTAGGAGATGAATTTTGGATTCTAAGAATGCAACAAGAGCTGAACAAATTCACCAGGAATGATGTTTGGGAGTTAGTCCAGAGACCTAAAGAACAAAGTGTTGTTGGAACAAAATGGGTCTTTAAAAATAAGGTGAATGATTTAGGAACAATAATAGGAAATAAACCAGATTAGTAGCTAAGGAGTACAACCTAATTGAGGCAATAGACTTTAAAGAAACCTTTGCTCCTGTTACTAGACTAGAAACCATATGAGTGCTCTTAGATTTTGCTTGTTTCAAGAACTTCAAACTATATCAAACCGATGTAAAGAGTTCTTTTTTGAACAGGGTAATTAAGGAAGATGTCTATGTTGAGCAACCCCCCAGATTTTAAAGTTCACAATTTACAAACCATGTGTTTAAATTAGAAAAGGCATTTTATGGATTAAAGCAAACGCCTAGAGCATGGTACAAAAGACTTAGCTCATTCCTATTGAATAGAGGATTTGAAAAGGGTAGTGCAAATACTACACTCTTTTTATAAAAGATCAAAAATGAAATTCTCATTGTTCAGATTTATGTGGATGACATTTTATTTGGATCTTCAGATAAAATAATATGTGTTGAATTTTCAAAAATAATGAGTAATGAGTTTGAAATGAGCATGATGGGAGAACTTAATTACTTTCTTGGCTTTAGTGCAAAATAAATGGATAACGAAACTTTTCTTAGCCAAATAAAGTACATTAAGGATATTTTGAAAAAAATACAAAATGGATAGTGCTAAACCTATGAACACTCCAATGAGCTCAACAATCCAATTAAACAAAGATCCTAGTGGAAAATTAGTAGATAAAAAAAATATAAAAGAATGATTAGATCCCTTCTTTACCTGACTGCCAGTAGACCGGACATAAAGTTTAGTGTGTGCCTCTGTGCCCATTTTTAAGCCAAGCCTAAAGATTCTCACTTAACTGCGGTCAAGAGAATCCTTAGATATCTATTAGGCACCTTGAACTTAGGAATTTCGTATCCTAGGCACAACACTTCCTTTGAAATCTTAGGGTACTCAGATTCTAATTTTGTTGGGTGTAGGATAGATAGAAAAAGCACCTGTACATGGCAATTCATAGGATAATCATTAGTTTCTTGGTCCAGTAGGAAGCAAAACTAAGTAGCCTTTTCCACGGCCGAGGCAGAATATATTGCAGTAGGAAGTTCCGTTGCACAATTACAATGGTTAAAACAACAAATTCGTGATCTTGGCCTACCTGTAGGAACCATCTCAATCATGTGTGACAATATAAGTGCGATCTGCATCTCTAAAAACCCAATTAAGTACTCTCGAACGAAACACATAGACAATGGACACCATTTCATAAGAGATCATGTTGCTAAGGTAGATATAAAATTGCATCACATCGCTACAGGAGATCATCGCTACAGGAGATCAATTGGCTGACAAATTCACAAAACCACTAGCATTCGACACCTTTAACACCTTGAGGACTAGACTAGGTGTCATAGATGTTACTGCATAAAAAAAATATCTTCTAAGGTTGTTCCTGATCATCACACACTCACTACACAAAACCATCTAATGTGACATTTTATTATCGTACTGTAAGAAAAATCGATCGTACTGTACAATATATCTCAATCTACACAAAAAATAAACTACAGGCAAATTTCGCCTCTGTTGATCATACCGTACGATCTTCATCATACTGTATGATATAATTGGTAGTCATTAAATCCATATGGTACAACATTATTGAGCATCATACTGTACGATCCACATCAGCAAATGGATTGGACGAATTAACACAATTTGGTATGTTATCATTGGTGTTCGTACTATACGATACCTCCACTTCGTACTGTACGATCCACCTCCGCAGAGAACGACATAAAGGAGTTTGGTATGATATAAATGTCATTCGTACTATACGATACACCTATTTGTACAATATGAAACGTTTATTTGAAGTCGTACTGATGACCCTTAGGATGATCGATATTCTTCTGATCATACGGGACGATATACATCATATTATACGCTTTGACCACCTTTTTCTCGAAATAATCAGTCAGAATATTTATTACCAATCATACTGTACAAAACACGATCGTACTGTACGATGGTGAAAAATTTCTATAAATTGGCTGGCTAGGAAGATATATTCACTTGCAACTCACTTCACTCACTACTTCTATTCCTTCTCACCCTTCACTCAGCCTCTACATGATATCTAGTTCAAGCAAGAGGAGTCATTTGGCAGCAGGAAGTTCATCTTCCTCTAGCCGTCATAGCGCTCAGTTTTTGAGTGCTGAAAATGAGGAAGCTTACCATAAGTATAAAGCTGCAAAATTACACTTTCCAAAATGCTCAATCAGTCTGTCCTGAATTTCGAAGTAATAAACCTATTTGCTTCCACCACCTTTCAGTTCCTCCTCACTCTGGCCTTTCCCTATAACTCTGAACTTCTTTTGGAATTTCTAGCAAATCTAACCTACACTATTGACAACACAACTTTCCACTCCTTTGTTTGTCGTCAAAATATAGAGATCACCATAGCCAACATCACCCATTATATTGGGCTATCCACGGAAGGTCCTAGGATTTGTTCCTTCTCACAAATAAATTTGATTAGATTGATGTTAATCAAGTCCTTAAGAACACCGCATTCTATCAACACCAGCCTCTCGTCCAATCACTAAATCAAAATGCCATAATTATTCAACATGTTCTTAGAACCTCTATAATACCCAAAGCTGGCGACCAGATTAATATGACCCCAATTTTATCTATCGCTACCTACCATATCATGTCCAACACAAAATTCGATGAGGCTGCTTTGATTATTGATTACATTCACCATATGACCTTCATTCGCCTCCCTACTACTCACCGAAAATAAAATCTAGCTCTTGGACACCTTATAGGATACATCCTTCAGAATAAATACCAACTAACATATCCTGGTGAACCCGATAATCTTTTAATCTTTTATATGGATGCCTCTTTCTTTATTCTTTTCCATCAGGGACAAGAGCCTGAAGAACCCATCTTTGATGAAGAAGAAGAAGAAGATGCCCCCGTGGCAGCTCAAGCTTGTCCACGATGACTTGCAGCACCTCGAGCTCTTACACCAGCTTATCCTCACGACAATTTGGTCAAACATTTAGACTAACTTCAGACTCGTCTAGATACACACATTCAAGAGCAACATCAGCAACACGAGATTGATATGCAATGGTTTGGGAATGCTTCAACGCGATTGATCAACGATTTAACACAATACTTCACTATTTTCATCCAAACCCACCTCCACCTCCAAGTGATCAGGATCCTTCCCTTTGAAGTATATGTGTTGTACTTTTCTTTCTTAGTGTTTGCTCCTCTTTTTGGTACTATCAAAAGGGGGAAAAGGTTGTTGTAGTTTTCCTTATGTTGTAGTTTGTTTACACTTATGTTAAACATAATGTATTTCCTTCTATTTCATACTATATTTTTCATTTTAGTATTTTTTTCTTGTTCTTATGTTTAAATTAAAAAAAAAACAAAAAAAATAAAATAAAAATAAAATAAAAAAAAATGTCGTTAAAACTTGCTTACAACAAAATTTATTTGAAATCATCAAAAAAGGGGAGATTGTTGCGACCCATGACCCCGAGTTTGAGATTTTGATGATGACAAATAATGTCGCCTGAACTACTATTTATTGAATATCATTTATTATTTTCTATTGTCCGTGAGTACTAACATTTCAGGAAGATCACAAGCCACTCGGGACAATCGAAATACTCAAGACTAGTTAGATTAGGAGTACGAGTATGACAATGTAATTTTTTATTTATTTTATTTTTTATTTTCTTGAGTCTGGCCACAAAATGCAGGTGAGTCTGAGCAATCATGCACACACATAGGGGGAGAGGGTCTTTAAAAGTAAAAAATATAGTTTTTCATGGTCTGTTAATTGTACTTTATTATTATTTCGTACTGTACGATATTATATTATAAACGTGTTCTGTGAATAAATCGTATGGTATGAATACTATCATACTATACGATGTGTTTCAAATCTAAAACCCTAGCCGTTACATTAACTTAAGTAAGTTATTCTACGTCGTTTGTACTGTACGAAGACCTTCGTACTATACGCTCTATTTTAAATACTTACTTAATTTAACTCCTGATTAGTATAAGAAATCAAGGCTTAATTACAAATTGAAAATCATATTGTACAAACACATTCGTACAATGCGATGAACAGAGACGATTTTAGATCGCCCCGGATATCATCCTGGACGATCCCTTATTTTTGTCTCATCGTACTGTATGATATCTATCGTACCATATGATGAACAGAGATGGCATTTGATCAACCTGGAATTCATCCTGGACAATGCCTTAATTTTCACCATTCATACTGTACGATGTGTATCATACCATATGATGAATAGAGATGATATTTGATCATCCCGGCTATCGTCCTGTACGAGCAGTAGTGTTGAGGATCATTTTGTATGATTTATTACCGTTCCATATGATTAGATTTTGACTATTCGTACACCTTCATACCAGGACGAAGCCTGTTTATACATGTCGTACTGTTCAATAAGAAATCATACTATACGATTGTAATGACTACTTTAAAAATTTCATGGATTTTGGAGCCCGTTTTATGTGTCAAAATTATTATGTTTTGGGAGTGAGAGAGAGGAGGGAAAATTGATTAAAGCGAAAATCCTTGGGAGAGAGCTCTTGAGAAGTTTTAAGGGGTTGAGAGAGGAAGGAGAAGGTGAGCTTGGTGAGGGAGAAGAGGTGTGAGGGAGATCACACGGTTGCTCCGATCTTGCTGCATCTTTCTCCTCCTGTGGCCCGTGAAGAACTTGAGGGAGGCTCTCTAAGGAGGAAACTCTTCTACATCCATGACCTCAAGGAATTCTGCCTTCTCCAAGAGGGAGAAAAATGAGAAGGTTCTCTGCCATCACCAGGAGGGTGAAAATAGTGCTTGACACTCCGCCATGCTGGGTTGGTGAAACGGAGTATTGTAAGGGCATCTCCACCTTGCCAAGAGGGGCTAAAGGAGAGCTATAGTTTGTAGTGAAATTCCCTAAGCGGAGGACTCCGGGGAGTGGACGTAGGTCATGGTTTGACCGAACCACTATAAAAATTTTGGTGTATTTTTTTCTTATCTCTTTTTATTCTGGCATGCATTTTATTTTCATAATACTTGCTTGGTGAAAACTTGTGAAAGAAAAAGGATTCTATTGTTGCACGTTGAGTACAATTGTTTGCTTTCATAGTAGTTTAAAATTTCATGTTAAAAATTTAAAAACATCAAAAAAATTTGAACTCCTGCTTAGGTTTTAATTATTGCATTAAAATTTTCACAATTCACCGCCCCTCTTGTCCATCTAGTAATTTCACTAAGATAGTACAATACCCGGAGGAGAGGCTCCGGGAAGTGGATACAGGTCAAGTTGACCGAACCACTATAAATTTTTATATTCTTTATTACGGCTTTTTCAGCATTTAATTTCCGCACTTCATTTTCTTTGTAGTAAATTTTGGATTGGTTTAAGTTTATGTTTTTTTATTGATAAATTTATAAAATACCAATTCACCCCCGCCCCCGCCCTCTTGGTTAGCCTTGGGCTAGTTCATAAGGGTTTAACATCCCTAACAAACTTTTAACAATAGAATGATATTTTCTTAAGTTTCATACTATTTTTGCATAATTGAAAAATAAGATTTAATATTGGCATGTGATTTTAAGCTTCCTATATGCAGTATGAATTTTTTTTAGAAATATTTAAATAATTGATCATAGTTAAGCTCACATGCCTCCTCTTAATTATAATGATCAAGATGATCTTTTGCCATTAAGCATAGGATGGTTACCTCCTCCTTTGCTTCAATTTCAAAAGAGTTTGATGTTGAATCTTCCAGGAAAGCTTTTTGGGTCCTTTGCTTGCCCTTTTTAAATTTAGCATTTTCTTTACCCTTCTCCTTTCTTGGGTAAGCTTTAAGAGTTTGGCAATCAGACTTCAGGTGCCCTTGCTTCCTTCTTTCAGAACATATGACAATAGAATAAATTTTATAACTTTTACCATTCTTACCTTTATTCCATTTCTAATGATGTTTTTACTTTATCTTTAAAAAGCTCTTGAAATGTCAAGTCATCAGGGTAATGTCATTAACATATTGTCAAGAAGAGTTGTTATCAGAATCATTTTAAGGCTACAGTTTTGTCTTTTCTCCTTTCATATACATCAACCTGTCTTTGTTTGTTTCCTTATTCATAGGCAATGAATGATCCAATCAAGTTATCTATGTAAAATATTTAAATCTTTAGATTCAGTAATGGCAATTATTTTTGCATCATAGGATGGTAGGGAACAGCGAAGAATTTTGTTAACTTTTTCATAATTTGTAAGCTCTCTTCCTAAGGCATGCGGGAAAGTAACAATTTGTGTAAACCTAGTATACATTTAAAAAATAGATTCGCATAGTTTCATGTGGAAAAGTTTAAAATCATGAAGAAGAATGTTTAGCCTTGATTATTTAACTTCCGTTTCTCTTTCATATGTAATACAGTTTATCCCAAATCTCTTTACTAGTTAAATTATTAGAAACATGTATATAATCCTCAAATTTTAAAGCATAAAAAAATAGTTCAAATATTTGGCATTCGGTAGGGCTAAATCTCTATCATCAATAGTCCACCAAAAAAAAAGATATTTTAATTTTAATGTCATTTAATAAAATAAAATGGGCTGAATAACCATCATGTACTTGCATCCACATGAGATAATCAATTGATTATAAGAAGATGGACATGTAACTTTACCAAAATTAAAAGGAATGTTGTCAAATAGAGATGGTCTAATAATTACGTACCCTTCCACAGTATTATGATTTTCAAAGTTAGACATAGATCCTTTTTCAAAATTTTTCTAAAATTTAATTTATAAATCTCACTCTGATACCACTTGAAAGTTCATAAGAGTTATTAAAATTTTATGAACTAGCTCAAGGCTAACCAAGATGGTGGTGAATTAGTTTTTTTAAAAAATTCTTAATGGAAAAGGAAACCTTTTTGAAAATTTTAAAACAAACAATTTATGTGGAAGAAATACTAATTTCTCAACAATAAAAATTAGAGATTTTGACCATAGAACAAATCATAGAAGAATGTGGAAATAAAGTGCAGAAAAGTAAATAGAAGGAACACATTATATTTAAAGTGGTTTGGTCAACTTGACCTACGTCCACTCCCTTGAAACCTTTATTCCAATTATTTCACTAGCAGTAGTGTCTCTCCTTTTTCCCCCACAACAAGGCAAAGAATCCCTTACAAAATCATCACATCGACCCGGTGAGGCAGAGTACCTTGAATCCTTTTACTCCATCCTGGAGTAGGCAGAGAACCTGGGAATCCTTTTACTCCCTCCTGGAGTAGACAAAGAACCTTGAATCCTTTTACTCCGTCCAAGAGTAGGAAAAGAACCATAGATCTGATGTTGATGAAAGTCTCCCTTGAGCTACAAAGGAACTAAGCAAGAAGCTGGACAAAGATGGTGGAAATCTTGCATGGAGTATCCTTTGTGAATCTTTAGCAACTCCCACACATAAGGATCTATCTCTCTCAAAGCTCTCTTCTTTTCCTTCTCTAAGCTCTTTCTCAGGTCAACCCAATAGCAAAAGATTATCTCATGAATAATATGAGAGCTTAAATAGAGAACCTCCAAAAGAAACCATAATTTTTAATTTGGTAGCACAGATTGTCCAATATGATCTTAGGATCGTCCTATATGATTAGTTCAAAATAGCACTTGTAGCTATTATAAATTACAGTTCCCTATATGAATAGTTCTAAAGTAATAAAAAGATCTTCCCAAATGATTAGAATATTATCCTAGATGATTAGTATAAATCTATTGAACTTCATTTAATATGATACCCGATGATGCCTTATTGTCCCATGCACTTCTCTATCATCTAATATGAAAGGGGTCAACCATCATTGACAATTAATTAATAGGTGGAAATTTGTTATCATCCTATCATGTTCTCTATCATCCATGATGATCATCATATATGATTGGATTGAATTAGGTTTTATGATTATTATTCTCCTAATCATAAGATTAATCTATACATGATTGACTTCTATCATCCATGGCTATGCGGATCATCATGTGCGATATTTACAAAATTTGAAATTTAAAATACTGCCTAGGTTATGATTGGCGGCTATTTTTCACAATTTAAACTGATTGTCTATATGATAAGGATTATATAGTATAATTAGTTAATCATTCTTAATTAACAGGATGCCCTAATTTGGGTTTTGAGTTTATAATTGATCATTTAGTACGATCAAAAATCATCGTATATGCTTTAGTCAAAAAAAATTTCTCTAACTCACCAGCTCACTCCCTTGTGAGTGTGTCTGCAAGATTAGTTAGCTTGGGTTTCACTAGATACATAACATAACTCAAGAAAGGAAAAAAGTATATTATAATTTATATTACATGCATACTCAACCCTTATCTACCCAATTTTGAGCTAATTTGCATTGTAAGTGAACTTATGGATCATAAAGGTTAGTAAGCAGTGAAAACGAAATAGATATGCAATAATAGTGGTAGAAAATAAGTAATAATGTTTGTTATCATTAAAATCATTATACTTGGCCCCAGATTTGAAACAAGTAGATCAACACTTTATTTCTATGAACATTATTAAAGAAATGATGGAAGAAATTATGAGCTAGTCTAAAAAACAAATTGAGGAAGAAAAGACAACATAATTTAAACTTGACTAGGATAACTTGGTTGAGGATATGTTTGCTAATGAATATGTGGTTAAGACTCATGGATGCTTCTAAACGAATTAATCATCCAAGGTTAATATCTTGGATGTTCTATTTGAGGAAGGAAGTATTTTGAACTTAACAATATCTAGTATATTAGCTTCAACAAAAGGATAATCAAATTTTAAAGATGGAGAAAAATATGGAAGAAATGGTCACTATGGCCTCTATAACTTAAACAAGTTTACAATAGTGAGCACAAATCTTGCCTTCTTGACATGCACTTATTTATATGGAAAAAAGGATATTTTGATATATTATTCAATTGATTGTTAGCAAAAGGAAAGTTCATAAAAATTCTCTTTAATAAAAGGATCTAAGATAGTTGGCCGAGCAGCAAGTGAAGGAAGCATTACGCTATTCCAAAATTACTTAATCTATTCCAAAGAGTACACCCTACTTTGAGGAATATAATATTGTTTAATATCATAAAAGATTATATCTCCTTTCTTTATGGTGTTCTCTGGCAAAGGAAATCTACAATAAAATCTCACACACTTGAGATATATTTATTTTATTATCATAGGAAGTGATGTATTATTGTTCAAATAAATCATTAAAAAATTTTCAAGTGTAACATTTGTTTGGTATGCAAATATTTTAAATGCTTTAGAAAAGAATTTTGCTATGTTAAGGAATTTGTTCATTAAGATATTTATTAGAGGACAATATGTTGCAAATTCGGTTTCATGGATTATGTTTTGTTGATTAGCAAACAATCTTGCTTATTTTCGACTGCCTTTTACTAGTGATAGTTTCAGGATTCAAAGATCAGACGAAAATTGGAACCAGCTCAAGACTGGGAAAATTAGGGTTGAGTCAGTCTATAATTTTCTTTTTTCCCTTTCTTAAGTCAATTGTAAATGTTTGAAGTGACTGATGTTAAGTAACCCTACACACACACACTTGAGAGATTCAGAATTTCTATTTTTACTCACATCGTCTCGGACGATATTTATATCAGGACGATCGAGTTCAAAACAGAAGTTCTAATCAGGATTTCTTAGTTAAGGTAGTCGTAATTAACTGGTCTTCCTGGACAATACTTTTATCGGATAGGATGATATTCTCAAAAAAGAAAGAAATAGCCGCCATGCTCAATTTAAGTATTCTATTTTTTTTTTGGAAATCGGCCAGGATAATGGTAAGATCGGCATGGATGATATGGCACAATTATGCCTAAATTGATCAGGCAATCAAGGAAGCAATAAAGGATGATTGATACGATCACATCGTCCTGCACGATCACAGGATCAGCTAGGACGATATACTCAAAAATCCTTAGTTGCTCCTGGATGATAAATATCGGCCAGCACAAATTCAGGGCGATGCTCTGACCGATCATGATCAGACAGCTCAAATTCAGGGCGATACTCTGGACGATTTTCTTCTAATTTGAACTGATCTTCTGGGATGATCAAGCTAATTTTCAATCATTTAGTTCATTTTTAGAGCGATGTTCTGGCCGATCATCTGTGTTTTGAACTGATCGTACAGGACGATATTATTACCATCCTGGATGATAAAGTCAGCAACATGTATTTATTGAGCTCCTTTGAATCTCTTCTATTTAAGAGCTATTATTCAATATTTTTTATCATCCTTGGCTGCTATCTTGACCTAAGAAAACCTAAAGGAGAGAGAGAGAGAGAGAGAGAGAGAGAGAGAGAGAGAGAGGGAGTGAGAGAGGATCTTATGAGGGGGAGCTTGTAAGGGAGTTCACAAGGGTTGCTCCAAGCATTGTTCAACTTCTTCTTCCCTAGAGTCTCTTGTCCTTGGAAGGTTTGGGAGAGGTAAGCTTCAGTGATCGATCAAGGTTCTCTTCCTGCTTCTGGAGGAAGCAAAAGGAGTGGGGTTCTCTACCTTGCCGGGGGTGGCAAAAAAGATGTGTTTTGTAAGAGCTTCTCTGCCTAGCTGTGGGGGCTAAAGGAGAGTCACGTTGGTAGTGCAATACTCGGAGGGCGCCTTCGGGGAGTGGACGTAGGTTAAGTTGACTGAACCACTATAAACCCTTGTATTCTTTTTACTGCTTCCGCACTTTAATTTTTCGCACTTGTTTTTCTTTGGTGACTTTGGTTTGTGATATTTGTTCTTGTGTTTAAAGATTTTTTTAAAAAAAGTACCAATTCACCCCCCCCCCCCGTACCAATTCCCCCCCCCCCCCCCCTCTGGGTTAGCCTCGGGACTAGTTCATAGGGCCTAACATCCCTAACGAACTTTTACAACATAATGTGACAATGCGAGATTTGGTGTGGGGAAAAATCTTGATGGAGATAGTAGTGGACTACATATTGAGATGGTGGATCTTGATCAAGAAGTGTGAACCTGAAACACATGAAAAACATGCAATTTATATTCTTTGAAGAACATTCTTAAACTAGTGGTGTTCACCATCAAGACCACGAATTCACCATTGAAGGTGTTCACCATCAAGACCTTTTCACTAAGGCCTCTACCCTAAAAGAAGAAGCCTCCAAGTTAACATTCTTAAAAAAGCACTCTATGGTAGAATTAAAAAAAAAAAAAAAACTCAAAAATGTCTGTAAAAAATGATATATTTACTGATAAAAAATGTAATGCAGTTAATAAAAGTTTACTTCAATAACTATACACCTCAACAATAGTGTCAATAACCATATCAAAAGTGATAGTAATAGTCAGTAAAGCTAAGGAATGAATTTCAAAGTTTTCTCAAGAATGCATTAAATTAGACTTATTCTTTTAAGAGAGTAAAGAATCTCATTAAAAAGGAAGATTTCAAGCTTCTAGAGCTCAAAACTCTGGAGGATTTAGATAAGCGGGTTAACCTAATTTTTAATTTTTCATCTAATGCTTAGGCTCGAGATTAAAGTTTGTTTCATATTTAAGGATAGGAATGAGAGGATTAAAATGTTAAAATAATTATAACTCATGAAAAGTACATCATCAATTCAAACTAGGGATCTATGTTATGTTTCCCAAATTTTTCCAAAACTTGATGATGATAGTAGATAGCCTCATCTCTTTCATCAAAAAAAAAAAATCTTAATAACTTATCGACACTCCTTCTACGTGTTCAAAGAAAGATTGAATAAATATCTAGGTTTGTTAACTCTTTCCTAAAGATAAGTTAGGGTTTACATTATCTCTAGAGCTCGAGGATATTAAACTAAGTTGGAGTTCAGTTGTTTAGGAGATGAAGGAGGAAGTTAAAAAAAATTGTAAAAGATAAGATTATATTAAAGATATCAATGTAGTTAGATATAAAAAAAAATAGAAAAACTAAAAGAAATTAAGAGAGAGTAAGGAAGAGAAAAAAGAAGAAGAAAAAAAAAAGTAACATACCAATCTTCTCCACGGACACAAAGATCATCATCCTCGTACCACTCGTATGCAATGAGGTTGCAAAATCATCCAACAAGCTCGAAAAAAAGACAAAGAAAAGTAAAATGAAAGATTGCAAAAATATGAGAAGTAAAATTTACAAAAAAAAAAATATTTATAATAAATATTTATTAAATTTGATGAATAAGTTATATATATTTAAAAAAGAACAAGCTAACGAAAATACAATAATAATTAAAAATAAAAGTCTGATTTTCAATGGGCCTCTAGAGTTAGATAGCATAAATATAGGTTTCAAGCAAAAGGAAGGATGGTTATGGGTTATCTATTGTTAAAAGGTTAGAGTATGTCAAAATTTTAACTCTAACCACTATATAAGGATAAGATAGTTGGATTGACAATTAAACATTTCTTTTAGCCTGAGAAAAGGCATCAATAAAATTTCTAAAAATTTTACTTCCTTTATATTTTCAAGTGAATTTTCGAGTAGGTTGTTGTTGAATCTAGTAATTAGGTTGTTAAGCCTAAGTGAATGTCCCAAGGCTACCAAGAGGGGGTGAATTTGTAGTTTAAAAATTTAAGTCCCCTTTTGAAAATTATTGAACCGAAATGAAAATTTCTTTTAAATTTTGTAGAAAAATAATTTTCAACCACAGAGTTTTTTAAAACTGAAATTTAAAGTGCTGAAACATAAAAACAGTAAAGTAAATGACACCAGATTTATAGTGGTTCGGTTTATAACCAGACCTACATCCACTCCCCAGAGGCACCCTCTGAGTATTGCACTAATACCAATAGTGACTCTCCTTTTGCACCCACAGCAAGGCGGAGAAGCCTTTACAACACACTCTTTTCACCACTACCCGGTGCGGCAGAGAACCGTCATCCTTTCACACTCTCCTAGTGTGGGCAGAGAACCCTTCGGCTGTTTACACTCTTGGCTTCCGATCCAAAGGTAAGGAATGTCGATGAAGGGGCAAGGTCGTACGACCACAAAGGAGCCGGAGATGGGGCGTGAAAAGGGAAACAATTTCTTCACTGCCGAGCTCCCTTTGTAGCTTCCGATCAAAAATGTCGTAACCTCCGAACGACAGGGAAGGGGACGTCGGAGACGGAGCGAAGTTGAGCGGTAGGGAGGAAGGTCGATTTCTCCTCTCTCTCTCTCTCTCTCTCGGCTTGGAGTCGACACAAGCAGAGGGGAGCGACAGGTTGGATCGGGTAGGGAGCGGCTATGGGAGCTGCTTGGGATCAAGGTAAGTGGTTCTCTCTCTCTCTCTCTCTCTCTCTCTCTCGGCCAGAGGAGGTCGGAAGGTAGAGGAGATATGGTCGTGGATGAGGCTATGGTCGGAGAGAAGAACTGAAGGTGGAGTTTGGTCGTGCGGAGGACCGGAGGGATTCGGGAATAGGTTGACGGTATGGAGATCGGAAAGCAGAGCAAAGTGGAGATCGGGATTTGGCGGTGCTTGGTCGGCTGTGGCTTGGAGTCAAGAGCAGCTACAAGAGGCGACGAGTAGAGCTCGGTAGGAGGGATTTGGCGTCGGCACAGAGAAGGAGCTTCTGCATGTGTGGAACGAATGGGAGAGAGTCGGAGAAGCAGCGAAAGGCTTCGTTTGGGTCGGTATTTAACGACGCGACTGGGGCAGCGATCGAGAGCCGATTTCACGCAGGAAGTGCGGAGAAGTGATCGTTCGCGGCGCCGATTTAGCGGGATTCGTGGATCCGACGGGATACGAGGTATTTTTTCTGTCGCTATCTTTGTCTTCCTTCGGGTATTATACGAAGGTCAACAGACTACAACCACTCTTTTAGCACCCAAGGGGTCTGCATCAGTCAACATTAATGAGACCACCAGGGAGAAGCCAGTAGGAGGAGAGAGTGGGGATAACTTCAAGAAACTCACTGAGACAGAATTACAGGAGAAGAGGGAAAAAGGGCTTTGTTTCAGATGTGACGAGAGGTATATGCCGGGGCACAGATATAAGGACCGAACTCTTCAAGTTCTTACTGTTTGTGATGAAGAAAGAATGGAGAGTGTCGTCTTTCCACCTTGCGGACAAGGTGGATCTTCGGGAGGGGAGTATTGTTAGACCGGTCTAGTGGACAGTCCAGCCGGTCCGTGCGGGACCGGCCCAGCGCAAACTTGGCAGAGAAATCTCTGCCCGCTGGGATGCCGAGCGAGCAGCATACCGTGCGGGAGCTTTTTAGGAAGCTTTTTTGAGGGTTTTGAGAGGGAAATTTGAATGTAGAGACTGTTTAGGGATTTCCTTTTGATTTGTATGCATTAAATAGTTTGTTTTCCTAGGGTTTGGGCATCTTGAATTTGGTTGAAATTTGAGATCTCTTATATTTAGGTTTTCTTTGGGCTCTAGCGGCGTCTAGAGATTTGGGAGAGATCGATCATCCTCTCGAATTGAGGATCAAGTGTATCTTGCTATTTTCCGTGTTCCTTTCATCAAATCATACAAGTTATCTAATGTTTTTGTGGTTTTTGTGCGGACTTTTGTGAAGATTTTCGCTGTTTTCCAAAGATTAATAGGAAATACTTGAAAACTACAAGTGTTTCCTATCATGAACGCAGATAGAAAAGAAGTGAAATAGAGAGATAAATGCATGGAGCATAGCTAAGTGAACGGACTGGTGCACACAATTGTATATTATCAATTTCTAAGCACCAAACAGATCAAACATTGTTCCAAAATCAGAATTACATCAGTAGGAAATTAGTAGGAAATCAACCAAACATCAATATGATTGAAAAGTTGTAATAAAAACGACAAGAAAAAAATTATCAGCTTTACGTTGGCTTAAGGTTCAAAATCTTTCTTTAAAATATCTATGACACACATAAAAGCATACAATTCATTACAATGATTGGATTTTGAACTGTCAAAGATCTATAGCCATCCGACATAAAGATTACCACATCAGAAATTACAGCATCAGCTGACACCAATATGGATTTTCAAACTGAAATGAATACATATTGATAAAACTGTTTTACCAACATTTTGGTATGTATAAATGTCGATATTCATATTGCAACTGTTATTTTAATTTTCTCGTTAATCAAATGGTCATCATTCATATTCATATAGATGCCTCATTATATTGTAATGATTTCAAATTCTCTGTAATGTTTAACATTTAAGAGAGAATGGCAGGTAAAAGTAGTCACAATATATATATATATATATATATATATATATAGCTGCACAACTTTTCAGCACTGATTTTTATTGTTTTTTAATTTTTCCAAATTTAGTGATTAGTTTTATAGCACTAGCATCTCCAATGCCTTCAATTCCTGCATCAGACAGCGCATTAACAGTTTTCAAAGTCAAAATTGGTTAGCTGTAAGACTGAAATTCAGATTAAAAAGAAAACAAAATTCCCTAAAAAAAAAAGAAAGAAAAAAAGGACATTAACTCAAGTAGTCTTAGATTTGAAATTACTTCTTCTTTTTTTAAGAAGAAATTAAAACCTAGTTCATAGTATATATTTCTGACCAACATCTTCTACGACGCATTCTAAGAGAATATAAAACATCACTTGACAATTTAAACTGCTAAGTGTCATAGATTTCAAATTAATCAAATACGAACAAAGTAGGATTACCATTTCAATATCATTAAAATGATAGAATGAACCAACGTACTATAACTTCATTCAAACTAGCCAATAAATAGGAGTTCTACAGAAATGGAGAGATGGAAAATCAGCTAAGATGAAAATGTCATAATCCAGCGTGTAGAACTACAAAGCCAGCATCCAAGTCATTTTAACTTGGGAATACCCAAAGCATATCCTTCTAGGTCAGTATATCAATTTCCATAATCCTAGTACCCGAAGCACCCTTTGAGCTACACAAAATAGGATAGGAAAACAGGAAAATATTAGTAAATAGATAAGTGTTATGCACTCAACATCAACCTATAAATTGTGAATCACGGGGAAAATAGAAAAAAAAATATTTGCTCCAGATACTGCCCACTCCTGTTGGACTTCCGCCCAATCCTGCTGGACCAACTAGCCCTCTCCCACCGTATCAATACTCCCCCTCCCCAAAGTGTACCTTGTCCTCAAGGTGGAAGGATAAGAACTACCTCCTGATTGTCTCGTATGGCTCCCATGTAGCCTCATAATTAGGCATATCCTTCTAAGGAACTAGGACCTCCTTTGTCGTGCTTCAACGATCTCCATGGGATCCAGAATCACTTCCATATCTTCAGTCAATGTCGCTGGTAGGGAGGAAGAGGGTTTGTGATCTCCGATAGCACGCCTCAGTAGTGATACATGGAATATTTGGTGGATTTTGTTGATGATGTTGGTAACTTCATACGATAGACTACTACCCCTATGCACTCCGTCTTTTCATAAGGGCCGAAGTAACGTAACGATAGCTTCTCATTCTTCCTCTTGCCCAGTGTCCTCTATCGATATGGTCTCAACTCCAAATGAACTGTCTCCAAGCTCAAACTACACTTCCCTTATGTGTTCATATGCTTTTCTCTTGATAAGTTATTGAGCTCTTAGCAGATGTCCTTTTAATTCTGCTAGCATCTTGTCTCTCTCCTCCAAGTACTGGCCGATGCTGGATATCGATGTAATACTCTGCCTGTAATGTACCAGATGAGTTGGATCACTCCCATAGAGAAGCTTGAAAGGGGTTGTTCGCGTTGTTGTGTGGAAAGATGTGTTATATCAATACTCTGTCCATGCCAACCATTTAGCACATAGTTTTGGTGTGTTAGACAAGGTATGTCTCCACGCTCCTGTTGACTACTTCTGTTTGGTCGTGTGTCTGTGAGTAATATGTTGTTCTCCTTTCTGGACCATCCCTTGCATATTGAATAACTCCCTAAGAAAATGACTAAGGAATACTTTGTCTTTGTCTGATACTATCAATTCTGGAAAGCCATGTAGGCGCACTACCTCTCGAATAAAGACTGTGACGACTGAGATAGTGGTGTAGGGATGCTTTAGCGAAATGAAATGGGTATACTTGCTCAGTCGATCTACCACAACCAGTATTACTGAATATCCATCCGAGCATAGCAAACCCTCAACGAAGTCTATTATCAATTACTCCCAAACGGTTGCAGTAACACCCCCCCCGTGATTGTTCGGGCCCTTCAGCAACTCTTCACTGATCTTCCTCAACCCTTCATCCTGCTCACTTTCTTGCCTCAATTCTTCCCACTCTAAGATCATGGGTACTGATAAGGATGTAAACTAGGGCTCCTCCACCCTCCTAGACAAGGTGTCCGCTTCTTTGGTTTCTAAGCCTGATCGATACTGGATCTCAAAATCATATTCGAACAACTTGGATAGCCATCTCTGATGCTCTTCAATGACCATCCACTGTTCTAACAAATATTTCAAAATCCTTTGATCTATCATGACTATGAAATGTCTTCCCAATAAATAAGACCGCAACTTATGAATAGCAAAGACAATCACCATTAGGCCCCACTCGTACAAAGACTTGAGCCTTGCCCTGACAATTTTCACCTAGCTAAAATATGCAATTGGTATCTAGTCTTGCATGAGTACTGCTCCCAACCCACAACCAGATGTGCTTGTCCCCACTTTTAGATTAATGGTGTAGTTGCGTGGCAGTGGTAACCCTATAGGTGACTGACATATGTCTTGATACTATTACAGAATCTGTTGAACACGCACTGAAATTTTCCCTACCTCTTGTTCATGAACTTCTATGCTACGTAACTCCACAAAGTACCCCAGGCCTGCACCCTGGTTATTTTGAGCATGGTTTTAAGTGATACCTTGGTTTTGCATAAGCTAGCATCCCCTCAATGCACCACCTTCCTCCCCTCTACTTGTACCTCCTTGATCAAAGATTTCCAGTTCACCTTCATATCTCCTAGAATTTGTAGCCACTTCATCTCCAGAATCACATCCATACTTTCCAAGTCCAATGAAAGGAAGTCTTCCATCACCTGAACATCTTGCAAGGTCATCACCACCCCTTTACATACCCCTCGACTCCTCACTATCTTCCTCGTCCCCATTATCACCCCACATCCTTCTGTCTTCACAAACTTCAACCTCAATTGGTCCACACCCCATTCGAGATGAAGTTATGTGTAGCCCCACTATCCTTCCAAAACCACCACTAGTTGTTCCCTGATTTGTCCTCTCACCTTCACGATGTGATTAGGAGTAAATCTCATCATAGAGTTTAGGGATACTTCTAACACATCTAAATGTAACTGCTCTGTTTCCTCTACGACATCCTCCAACTCATCCCCGCTCTCCTCTTCCCCCTCGCAGACCTTCAAAACATGAAGGCCTCGATTCTTGCACCTATGTCCCAGCGTAAATCTCTCATCACACCTAAAGCATAATCTTTTTGCCCGCATGTTATGTATCTTCACTTATGTAAGGCATTTGAAATTTCCTCCAGGATGAACTCCGGTGTTCTTCTCCTTTGGGTGCTTCCCTCTAAAACGACACCGTCTGGGTCCTCAGTGCCAAGGTCATGGAGGTACTCTTGTAAGCCCGTCCCATGGTGTTGCTTCGGCCGCCCTTCTCCCTCTGATGTTTGTCTTCCACCATTTGCGCTAACTACATCGTCTCCCTCAACCCCTTAGGCCTCAACACCTTGAGCTCTGCACATATGTCTTCCCTGAGTCCATTCATAAAATTTCCTTCCAACCTGAAGGCCTCGATTTACAAGTTAGGGTTTTAACTTAATAAAAATTTTTATTTTAAATATCTAATATTTTTTATTTTAAATATCTAATAAAAATTTTAAAAAAGATAAGTAATTAATTATATTATTCGCATATTGATCCGCTTGTCAAATCCATCTCGTTCACGCACGTCGACTCAACCTCCTTCTGCGCACTCAAATTTTGATTTTTATCAACAAAAAATCCGGTCAATATGGATATGAATCTTAGATGTTTAAGCTATACCAAATGCATCGACGCTACTCGTTTCGTAAACAGACACATTTTTAGCAATTTTAATTTTCAGTCAATGCATTTTGAACAGCTTATACACGATGTCATGTCGCTCGCTCGTCACTTTGTTGTATTTAGTTGAGTTGACTTCCAAAATAAATATCAGGTCAACACAAACCTTGCCAACAATGATATATGTAAATAGAAATAAAGCAATGCGCCGCCAAGAATCATCGAAGGAATTTAGAGAGAAGAATGTGCGGCGTAAAATCAAAAGAGAACTAATGTCACCTTCTACAAATTCTTCGATTACAATCATTTTAAGTTTGTTAGATTGAGGTTAATCATGAATAAGGCCGATTGAGGTGAGCAAGCCATGGGTTTGAGTTTGGAGTAGTCAGCACAGCAATGTCCAAAAACCCACAGTTAAAACATTTAATCATACGTGGTGGATAAGAAGAAGCATACTGATGAGGACATCGACAGACGTTTTCGACAAATATATCAGCGCAGGAGGCGCAAATCGATGGCCACGATACACAACCTTTATTTTGATGCTTAGTTTTATTTTGATGTTATGTATTAATTGATATTCCCGATTGCAATCTTTCTTTTAGTTGTCGTGAGTTGTAGCCCCAGGGGCATTTGCGTCATTGTAGTTTTTTTTTGTTTTCTTAGGCCTATATATTATGGCCTCCTATATTGTATCGGATAATGTTGATGAATGAAATTTTCTTATTGTTGATATCTTTGTGAGTTTGTGAGATTCTCAATATCTCTTTGTGAGTTCGTGAGATTCCCAATATCTCTTTGTGAGGAGGTGGTACTTGAGGTTTGTAGCTCTCTAAATTTTCCCTTTCCCCTACACCCATCTTCTTCTTCCCCTACCTAACCGAAGCCTCACCACCCTCTCAATCCCCCACCGCCACAATAGCTCCATCGCTGGCCTCCCTTGAGTGGTTTAACTAGAGATTACCAAGATCTCCTTGTGAGTTCTTGAGGAGGTGGTACTTGAGGTTTGTAGCTCTCTAAATTTTCCCTTTCCCCTACACCCATCTTCTTCTTCCCCTACCTAACCGAAGCCTCACCACCCTCTCAATCCCCCACCGCCACAATAGCTCCACCGCCGGCCTCCCTTGGCCGGCCCAGCCACCAGCGACCCTCCCAGCTCCCACAGCCGATTCCAACCCGCCGCCACTTGGCCTCCCACCTTGCCGCCGGCTCTCCCCTTGATGTTGGAAATGTCGATGAAAGACCAACAAGTGTTGCATCAAGGCCTCAAATAAGTCACAACCTATGGCTAAACAAGTAAACATTTATTCATTTTATCTACAGCTACAAGGACCCCTATTTATTTTATTTCCTTGAGACAACTGGAAACAAAAACATGGTTTAACATAAACAAAAACCAATCCCTTAATCTTAACAATACCGCCTTAGGAATGCTTAAAGGAATTTTACAAGTACGACCCTTCCCCATAAACCCGTAACCTTCCCTCCCATGGCATAGTTGGTTGCATCAGAATAAGTTTTCATTCTCCTTCCCATAAATTTTAACAATCCTCAACTAAAGTTTTCATCTCCATATGCACCCTTAGGCCTCGTCCCACTGCTATTCCAAGATTTGCATCCCAAGTAACTGTGCACACATTTCCAGCAAATAAATTTCATTTAGGGGTTGTTTGGTTTGATGCAAAATGAGTTTAAAGTATTCTCAATTCAAGAGTTCTAAAAATTGTGTTTGATTTGATGAAAAAAGAATAAAATTTTGGTGAATTTCAAATTTGATCCGCTATTCATTTTTTGTGTTCAAAACTTAGCTATCTTTTTAGCTTTTTTTTTTTTACGAATTACAAACACACTGCAGGTTGACTCTACTCTTATTGTCGGTCACCGACTGCAACCCACCGTCGTCGCCGGCCACCACTATCGTTGAGATTTACTTCAAATCAAACAAAAATAATAATCATCTGCATTTGTATTACATTCATTCAAATAAATCCAAATATTTCAAACACTTGGCATTGCTTTTAAAAGATATTTAAGTTTACTTAGCATTCTTTTTTTAGCAAAGCAAATGACCACTTGAACAATTTACATATTTTATCCTTCAAAAAGTAACGTAAATTGCATTGAATGAGACAAAACCTATATATGACTAAACTAAGATCACCACTTTATAGTAATCTTCAAGAGTTGTTTAAATTAGGATTTGGGAATTTTCCAAAAAACTATTAAATTTCTTAAACCCGAGAAGAATGGTAACAAGCACTGCTCCATGAAGCATAAAAAATAAAAAATCTACAACGAGGAAATCCAAAACAATAGCCACAAGTAACAGTTACCCAGTATTACTCCACTAAATGCCCGGCATACCGTACCTGGAATGTTGTCAGATTTGTCACCAGCAAGTGAAATGACATCAACAAATTGAGATGGGTTAAGCGTGCCATATTTTTCAGCAAATTCTTCCAATCCAAAAGAAACCATCCTACACGTAGAGTATAAATCACAAGCAAGAACTTGGAATTATTAAGGCTTATTCAAATGGAATACATGTCTAATTTTACTTTCGGAATCAACGAAATACAATATAGTGTATATATTTGGTTAATGATTATAGGTTCTGCCAAGTTGCTGACAAAGCTAAGCTGTATAGTTTTCATACTCGTTCAACCAAGTTTGAATGCCTAAATAATATGCCTATAAGATTATGAAGTTGCATGTGACAAAAACGCATGGCTACGAACTCATATCATGATATCAACCAGTGATTCAGATTTTTCTCCACCATTAGATCCACGCATAACAACCAAAAACCTAATGAAAACTGCTGTTGACTTCAATGAAGCCATTGAGGTTAAATAATAATAATAATAATAATAATAATAATAAAATTTAAAAAAAAAATGAAGCCATTGAGGTTTTAGATTTACATTATTTCCAACTAGAAGCACTAATTATTTTCCCAAAGATGAAGTAGTGTTGGCTAGGGAGCCAGCATAGCACGGAGAATCACGTTTTGATTCCTTCAAAAAATCATTGAAGAACAATATCTGTTCTCTCAGTCATATTCTAAACGAAATTATGTTACTTCGTACAAATATGGTTCCACTGTTTTTCTTTTCTTTTTTGGGAAATAGGTTAATCTTCAAGTAGACCATGGAAGAAGGTTTTGACTGACAAGGTTTAAATAATTGCCATAACCACTTTTACTGGCATAAAAATGATCACTTTGTGACGATTAAATATTGGCACTTCTGATCTGCTGTGTGAGGAAACAAGAATGAAAAAACAATTGGCGGAATCAAAATTAGGTGGATGCTTGATAGTGAGACTCTCTGACCTTTCTGTAAAGTAGCAAAGTTTATAAAATCTAAAAGTAATCTAGCTTTATTATATCGATATGACTCCTTTTAAGGCTGATAAGATGGCAGCACAGCAGCAATAGCAATGCTTCGATAGAAGCATGGCAAAACTAAAAAGTATGAAATAATATAGCTTTAATGTTTTATTATAGTTATGTCCTCACATGTCCTTCTGGTATTGTGTCAGTGTCTTGTGTCCGTATCTAGGATTCATAACTTCCAAGTATGTCAAATTTAAGCAAAAATATTTATTAACCTAACAATTCTAATCTCTCTCCAAACCCTCCAATTTAAATTAGTATTTCACTTGGATCTTGAGCTTTATATTTATGCATTTTTTCAAAGCTAACTGATCAATTTCACTATTTAAAATCAATTAATAGGATGATTCATGATTTACTTATTTTCTCCTTTTAACAAAATTTCTTTCTTAAAGCTCTTATTAAATAATTTCTTAAAACAGTGTGTTTACCTTTTTTAAAGTCTTTCATATTATCTTTACTCCTAATATAGTTTGATCTAAGTTCTCTAAACTGCTACAAAAACAAATTCTGAAAATAATGAAATCTAATTTTGAGCAATTGGAGTCTAGTGTTCCTTTAACAATGTTTCTTTCATAACAGATTCCCTAACGCATTGCAAAACAAGCAACCTCATGAAACTTTAAAGAAAATAAAAGGAAGATAAGATTATAGGTTAACAATGTAAGACATTTTAAAAGTCCAGGATTTCTACTGCGCATCTATTATGTGATGAAGAAAATCACACAACCTACACACAAAGCTTTACAAACCACAAATTTTAATCTTCGACTATTATTCTTTGCTTTTGATGAAAAACTAAAACAAGAAATTAATCAAGTCAGATAAAAACTCAATGACCAAAGGGATCTGGTTCAAGAGGTTATTTGATTTCTAATCTAAAGGACTTAAGCATTAATCTCAATGGATAAAATAATGATAAATTTCTTCAAATCAATATAGATTTAATATCTACAATTGGTCGAGTACCCAAATTATATATGGAATTGGCCCTAGGCTCAACAAATAAAAATATAAGAGAGATTTATATCATTGTAAAAAGAATAAAAACTCCCCGGCCTTCTACCAAAAATAATGGATAGAAATCCATAGCCAAGAAAGTCATGCAAGGAGTTAAAATATACTCACTTGCTAAACGACGAGAATGTATTGAATTTGGATAAAACTAATTATATGATCAATTTCATAACTAAATCTAGAACAATGAAAAATTCTTCAAAAGAAAGTGGATCTCCAAAAGCAAGTAAAGTAAGACACCCGCTTGTATATGAAAATAAATTCAACCAAACATATTCAGATCTCTCACTTGACCCCCCAATTTATAATAAAATTGATGACCTTTTCTATATGCCTGACACTTATTTATAATTACTAAATCCCATTACCAGCCATATACATGGAAATTTGAAGTCACACACTCAACCTGAATGAAGAATTGTTAGCAAAGTGCATGATTAGGAAGAACACTAGTCCAATCACAAGTATCGCCAATTACTCCACCAAAATGCCTGAAAATTGTGACAAATTACCATAAAAACTTGCCAAGGATGCAAGTTAAGGAATATTGACTACTGGAAAAAGATAAGAATATGTACAACAAAACATTCCACCGCCAGAGAAGCCAACCAAATTAGAGGATGATCGCAAAAGCCTCCAACGAATACAAAATTCTAAAGTCGCTGAACAAATAGTAAGTAGACAAAACAAAAAATCATAGAATGTGCAAAGTTCCCTACACTTAGAATTAAGGAATCCAGGAAATTAAGTAATCAATAAAAACCAGACTTTCATAACAAGGTAAGACCCTAGGCATTGGACGCAAAATTTTACTAAAATTAAAACTCCCAATAAAATAAAAATAATGTAAAATAAAAAAATCAAATCAAAAGTTCATCTTTCAAACTATTCATCTTAACACACAATTTACATCTACAATGATTTTCAAATTTGAGATTCACATTAGCTAAGTTATTGGCAAACTGGTAGTTAAAGGATCAACCAGGTGAAGATTAAAAGCTTTAATAGTTACGATGGCAGTCCATAAACGAACTTTCTTTTAAACAAAAAGAGAGAAAAAAATGAAGATCCCAAAATAAAATGATTGAAATGTATAGATTATGAATTTCTTATACTTATAATATAATATTCTAATTATAACAAGTCTACAATTAAATTAATTAATTAATTAATTAGTTAATTGAAAAAAAAAACTGTATTAATTTAAATGCTTTCTAGGAAATAGCCGCAACTACCACTCCAAGAAGACTGCTTTTCATCTTTTGAGCAACTGAATTTTTTTCACAGTTGTTACAACAAAAATCTTAAAATGCTTCTGATGTTCAAGAAAGCAGAAGTAGCAGAATACCATATCAAAAAGATCATAAGACTGATTTTTCCATATATAACTAGCAAATGTATATTAGATTAACCATGGTCCAATTATGGCCCTCCTTTGCAAGATAACATGTGAAAATACATAAAGAACCACAATAAATGATGTTTTGATGATATGTCATGCTCCAACCAAAAGTCACAAGAGCCTTACCCTGATCCACGTGTAGCTATTCGAAGTAGGCGTAATGAGGGTGATAAAACTTGAAAAAAATCCTTGTCAGGGGAAACAATTCTAACCTACAATTGAAGGATCAGAGCATGTAAGAGCTTAGTAAACTAAATGCAAGTATAAGGGACGATGAAAAGAAAAAGGAAAAGGTGAACTACAATGTGACATATAATGTTCAAAATCATCAGATTTCTAATCAAGCTCAAATATTTTTTCATAAATGAACGTTTCCTTGAACACTACCGTTGCCAGGTCCCAAGTCCTGGATGAGAAAAGTAGAGAGTTGCGTTAGGTAGTCGACTAATAATGACATGAATCCTTTAAGAAATTGAGTTAATGCTAGGGCGTCCCCTTGAAGCGACGTGCTGTATGGCCTGAATACAGTGACAAGTGTGTAAGGGCCGCTGCACCGGCGCCCGGGTGTAGTGTTAAATAGGCAAGGGTTCCCACATCAAGGACAGATGTGGGCAAAGAAGCTAGTTCATGAAACTAAAATTAGGATATGAACTTGGAATATATGCTCCCTCATAAAAAAATTAATAGAATTAATAGATATTATGATTCATAGGAAGATAAATATTTTGTGCATTCAGGAAACTAAATGGGTTGGAGAGAAGCTAAGGAAATTGATAGTTTAGGATTTAAACTTTGGTATTCGAGTAGGAGTCGTACTAGAAATAGTGTAGGTATTATTATAGATAAGAGTTTGAAGGATAATGTAATAAAAATTAATAGGATTTGAGATAGAATTATATCTTTAAAGATTGTAGTTGATGATAAGATTGTTAATATTATAAGTGCTTATGCTCCTCAAGTAGGTTTGGATATGAGTTCTAAATTAAATTTTTTGAATGACTTAGAATAATTATTACAAAAGATAACTCTAGAAGAAAAAGTTTTTATTGGAGAAGATTTAAATGGACATGTTGGTAGAGAGGTAGATGATTTTAAAAGCATTCATGGTGGCTATGATTTTGGAACAACAAATGAAGGTGGCAAGAACATATTAAATTTTTGTTTAGCTTATGATTTTTCAATTGCTAATACCTTATTTAAGAAAAGGAATGAGCATCTCATCACTTATAAAAATGGATATAGTACAACCCAGATTGACTATTTTCTTATAAGAAAATTAGACCGTTTAGATTGCAAAGATTGTAAAGTTATTCCGAGTAAAAATTTATACACCCAACATCGATTATTAGTTTTGTACTTTAAGATAAAGAGGCAGATAATAAAAAATAAAGTAAAACGATATTCTAGGATTAGATGGGGGCATTTAAATAATATTAATAAAATATTTTTTAGAGTAAGATTTTAGATCTTAAGATTTTATCTGCGTATGAGGATACTAATGTTATGTGAGAAAAAGTGACTAGTGATATTAAAAATATTGCAAAAGATGTGCTTGGAGTATCAAAGGGAAAAGCTCATAATAGTAAAAATAGTTGGTGGTGGAATCCAAATGTGCAAGAAAAGATTAAGAATAAAAAGATTTATTATAAAAATTGGTTTAATTTTAAAAATTCTGATAATTGAGAAAAATATAAAGAGTCTCATAAGGAATCTAAGAAAGCAATATGCGATGCAAAGACCTTAACTTTTAGTGATTTATATAATAGATTAGATACTAACGAGGGAGAAAGATATATGTATAAGTTAGCCAAACAAAGAGATAGGAGTAGTAAGGATTTAGTTCAAGTGAAGTGATTTAAAGATGAAGATCAAAAAATACTTTTCTTAGAAGAAGATATTCAACAAAGGTGGATGAGATATTTTGCTAAACTTTTTAATGAAGACTGTGAAAATAAGATTGACTATAGTGACCTTAACAC
>NW_021319367.1:523154-598538 GCF_001605985.2 Dendrobium catenatum | reverse complement strand
GAGATAGGATACGAAATGAGCATATACGTGAAAAGGTTGGAGTAGCTCCAGTAGAAGATAAGATTAGAGAGAGTCGCCTTAGATGGTTTGGTCACATAAAACGGCGGCCTTCCAATGACCCGGTTAGGAGAGTAGAGGTTTTAGATTTGACTTATGTTAAGAAAGGTAGAGGCAGACCAAAAAAAGACTTGGTTAGAAAATATTATGAAAGACCTTTCTTTATTAGATTTAAATGAGAATTTGACCTTTAATAGGACACAATGGAGAAAAAGGATTCATGTAGCCGACCCCACGTAGTAGGATAAAGGCTTGATGTTGTTGTTGTTGTTGTTGTTGTTGAACGTTTCCCTGAACAATGTCACAGTTTCTCATTTTAATTGTAAGCAAAATAATATTATGATAAACTCTCCATGATAACTTATTAGGCCCTTTGAATTTCACCAGTAAAGCTTGGGACATCCTTATTATCTTCATCTTTGGTTAGGTATCCATCATACATAATCCACAACACAATTTCCCTTAACCGGTTAAATAAACTAAGGGGTTGTTTGATTGACTAAACAAGGAATGCAGTATAAAAAGAATACTTTGAAGTTGTTTGGATGATTGTAAAAGGAATGAATGAAATTAATTTTTTTTTTATTTGGTTTGAAGTAAAATGAATACAATGTAAAGTGCAAAAAAGTTGTGGCCAGGGGTGGTCGGCGGCGACCCGCAGTGGCTGACGGCCAACGATGGTGGGCAGTGGCCGGCGATGGTGGGCAGCGGCTGGCGGTGGCAATGGAAGTGTATTTGGAAATCGCCCAAATCTAAGGAATTCCAAATACACTGGATTTGAACTAGAGGATGAATTTCATTTACTTCAAAATTTTACTCTGCATTCTTTTTACTTCAAACCAAACACCAATATTTTCAAAACTACTGCATTTCAAATACTTTACACCCTTTTTGCATCAAACCAAACAGCCCTTAAATTAGTGGATTCAAAAAGAAAATTTGGCATAGCCTAGAGTTACAGAAGTTAAAACTACAAAATTGATGGAGAAGAAAATTTTAAAACTGCAGATGGTGTCAGGATGTTTTCGTCGTTAATGAACAGCTTTCCTTACATATGCATGGGTTTTCTTAGACATATAGATCCATATACGTTGTAACAGCACATTAATCTTCTTTTTCATTGTTTATTTTTTTCAAAACAGTTGTCTGTCAAGATTATGCCATAGCTGATCATATTTTTTCATAACCATTTATAGAAGCCTAACAACATAACCGTCATCAAGGATTATCTAGACCCTTCAGCAAACACGATAGAATTTTTGTTGGTTGATTACCGGCCACACTTTGTCCCATGCTGCTGGGACATTACAGAGAAGTATCTTGCACATCATCAGCTTTCATACATGGTATTATATTTTACTTTTATACGAATCTCCGCATAAATCAGCACGACTAAACAAGAAGGCTGAAGCTTCTTATTCTTTGGATCTATGAAAAGTTGGTCTTTGGATCTATGAAAGGAAGAAACTGTGTTCAGCCTATCTATTGGATTACTACTACAAGATTGCCTCACAGAGAAGATATTGGCACTTTATCTAGGTATGCAACACGCTAAATTAGAACAAAACTTCAGAATCCATGAATTTGACTAATATTGAACAAACAACCATTTTATATTTCCTGCACCACAAGAATTGCTAGTACTAATAGTAAACCTTGAATCCGGCAGAAACACTGTTTACAGCCAAAGTACCGATGACATCATCAGCTTCAACTCCTGGAACCTGCAAAAAACAATCTATAGATATACTTCCATATTCTTTATCTTTTTCATCATAATATCTACCAAAAATATTACCTCAATTACTTTAATGGACATAGCTTTAATGGACGCTTTCAAATATTGAAGACCTTGAATAACAGTATCAGGTGTGGGTATGCGGTTTCCCTTGTAAGATGGATATAGCATGTGCCGAAAAGTCAATCCTTCAAGCAAAATATGCTATAGTCAGAATTATAAAATTGATGTGGAAAACAGTATGCCTGAAAATGATGTCATAAAACAATTTTAGCAACGCCTCTGCTGGCACTTGCACAATGCATAAAATGCAAAAAAAAAATGTAATATTTATTATTTAGCATTGTCACGACTATGGTATTGATGAGGACATCGCTCAGAGATTCCGATATGTGTACCAACGAAGAAATCGTAGATTGACGGCTACGATTCAGAGTCTTTACTTTTGATGCGTTTTATTTTATTTTCAGTTTTTCCGAGTTTGCCCCTGTGGAGAGTGCTTTCTTATTGTAGCCTTAAGGGCATTTGTGTACTTTGCTTTTATTTATGTTGGAGGCCTATATATAGTGGCCTTATGCTTTGTAAAAGGAGGAATGTTTGAATGAAAAGTTTATGTTTGTCTTCTTCATCTTGTGTGTGCACTAGATATAAGAGATAGTGCCCAAGGTAAGGGCGAGCACAATACCCACCAGTCATTGAAAGAGTCCGTGGCTCGTGATCTATCTCATTCTTCCCCTTTCTTCTTTCCTCCACCCGCCGACCCCTAGCTTCCTTCCAAGCCCCGGCCACATACCTCTCTACCCAATCCACCGGCCACCTTCATGCCATCCTCAAATCCTTTGACGCTAAACCCTTACCCATCCCCACCGCCGGCCAAGACCTCATAACCGCCGGCCGAAGCCCTTTCTTCAAACTCCACCACCGGCCCACCCATAAAACCCTTCCATTATGATGATTTCAATCATCATAACTCCTCTCCTAAATTAGCTCCAAGAGAAAATGAAAGTAATTAACTCAATTTGAAATTTGAAATTCAAATTTCAAAAACTTTTCTTATTTGCAAATCTTAATTAGGAAAGTGCATAAATTCACGTCTATTTGAAATTCAAATTAAATTGGATTTCATGATAGCTTTCCTAATTCCCATGTGTTGTTTTGGAAACTCATAAAACTCTCTCCAGAAGTCCCTCCCTCCTCTTCATACCGCCGGCCCCCTCATTGGGCTTGACCCTTGTTGTTTCCTCAATAAGCCCTCACCACATTAAGTGTGAAATCAAATTTCAAATGTAATTCCCTCCCAAACCTCCCAAAATCTGAAATTAATTTAAGATTTATTTTCCATCCACCTTTCACAAACGCTAACTCCCCTTTAGCCCACATAATTCCCTCCCTTGGCCGCCTTGGCTTCTCATTGGGAGATCCACCCATTCTCCACCCTCGGCTACTTCTCTGGCGGATAAGGCCTTACGCTTCACTTGTCTTATGGTAACATCACTTGTTTTACTTCTACCCTTTCTCCGCTAAACCCACTACAAAAGAGAGAAGGAACTCAAGGTGAAACATCTTGATTTTGCACCAGAGATTATTGTTTCATCGCCATTAGTTTATCTACTTACTTTTGCTAATCGCTTGCAAGTACTTGGTTAATCTCCGTTGTAATCGTTTACTTTTACTTAATCTTGTAATGACATATTTCCAAAATCATTACTTGGTGAAGCATAAGTTTTCCACTAGCAAAGTAAATTTCACATTGTTATTAATTTCCAAATCAATTCTTGTACACGTGTATGTTTCACATCAGGTATCCTTTAAGAGATGGTGGCAAGCATGCAACTATCTCACAACTCCAACTACTATGGTTGGAATAAAATGATAGATGTTTGTTGGTCGGCTACCATCATGTTTAAGAAATGAGCATATATGTTCTTAAATGTGCTTCAAGCTTCATGACTAAGGCTTCGTTTGGGACGGCTTTATTACTGCTTCTTAAAGCAACTTTTTAGTACAAAAAATTAAAATTTTGTACTAGAAAGCTACTATAAGAAGCAGTAAGAAAGCCGTCCCAAACAAAGCCTAAGATTCATATCTACTGGTGCGTTGTGTGAGTACTCCTAAAGACATTCTTACATGAGTGCCATATGGCAACAAATTATCCAATATTTAAATGCAATACTCAAGTTAAATATTAACACTATGATGGCAACAAAGACTTTTAATTCTGACAATGTATGTAGGTTCAAAACGTTGAACCAAAATAGATGGAATAAATAAATTAATGTTGATGACAACATTGTAGGGAGCTGCACTCTCAGACAGGGATTCTAAATTAAAAATACAATTTTTCAACCAGTTATAAAGGGTATACCTGGTGCATGAGCCTCTCTCCAATTGTGAGATCTGAGAAGAGATTACTATATGCAACGTTACCGCTTTATAGCATAGATTATTTTCATGATTTAAACGGCTTAAGTCTGGACCATAATGGGGGTAACCGATTCATTGCAACAGGGGCCTAAAATCCCTAAACAATGCTATTACTTTTATCATCAAGTTAATTTTTCATTGGTTGAAGACAAACTTTCGTAAACTAAATTAGTTGACGGCAAATAGTAAACTATTTTACATCATATGTTAGCCTACCTGAAGCAAAAAAACATCTAGTCAAAAATTCAAACGCCAAAACTTAATTTTATGATGGTTCACGTCTGTAAAGTGCTTGCTTCACTTTAGGTTATGTTCTTTGTACTTTGAAGAAGCAAACTTCGCTTGCACTTTTTCTTAGATAACTTTGAAATAAAGCTGCTCATATGATATGACATGATATTTTCCCTACGCTCTACTAGATTCGCTAGAGAGTAAAATCTTACCTTTTGACACGTATTTTTCTTTGAATGGCATGGCAGTAGTCTGATCAAATGAAAATCCTGAAAGGAAATGTTTGACCACTAAATGTCACTTGCTTTGAAATCTATGCAAGTCATCCCTGAAAAGTCATCCAACACCTTGAAAAGAACAGTAATCTCGACACTTAAAGGTATAGTTAACGCCATTATTGTGAAGAAGAAAAGAAGATTCATCCCAACAATATTACAATCCAGGCCATTTAGACAAGCAATGACATTATACAACTTTTATACAGCTTTGCAGAATCGGGAAACATGACAAAGTTGCAAAACCCTAGTAAATCCACTAAGGTATCAAATTCTACCTTTCAAGCTCCATCTACTAACATAAAAAAGTAAGTGGCTTCTCATATAGGAGAAATTAATATCCCCTAGTTACCATGAGAATACAACACATGAATTATGTTTATATGAAGAAATACTTGGGATCATACAAGTACCAAAAACTATCTAACTAAAAATAGATCTTAAGAGATGCTTTATATAGATTACATATAAGCTATAAAGTTAGACAAAATACAGGATCGGAGTATAGAACATCACAACAAATGGTATTCTTGAATTCAGTTGCCAATATGATGTAGCACCTCTAAGGTTGCATGATTTCTAATGTAGATCTAATATTCAATGCAAATTTAGATACACGAACAATGCAATAAACACGTTTCACAAAACATAAGTAATTTAAAACACTCTATTGCTTTCAATGAAATAAAATGTTAAAATTCAGTTCTAACGAAATATTTATGGCATCCTACTATAAATTAAGGACAAAATAAATGGAGATCATGAAAGCCAGATATGTATTGGACCTCAAAAAAAAGTTATAATCATAGAAATCTGACAAACCTACTTAATTAAGCAAATAACATAAAAGACAACTAGAATAATGAGGAAAGAAAAGCATACAATATAAAAAAGGCAACTAGAAAATTAAGCCTATTCAACCAAGATTGATTTTTCCTAAATGTCCTGCCATGTGCCCATTATTCTTAGCTATACTGATAGCTTCCTGATTATCACACATCATCTAAATAGGAGATGAACTCATTTTTCCCAGTTCAGTAAGAAATTTTTGTACTCAGATCTCTTCACAAATTCTCTGTCTCAGTGCTCTATACTAAATTTCTGCACTACTTCTAACTATCATTGATTGTTTATTGCTCCTCCAGGTAACAAGATTACCCTAGGAAAAAGAACAATACCCAAAAATTGACCATCTCTCAATGACATTTTCTACCCAATCTTGCCTTTTTAAAGAATAGGTCTTTCTCTGGTGTCATCTTCAAGTATCTAAGAATCTTGTAGACTGCTTCCACGTATTCTTTTGTAAGATGTGCATGAATTGACTTACAATACTCACTACAAAACCAATATCTAGCCGAGTATATGAAAGATATATCAGACGTCCAACAAGTCTCTAATATCTCCCACTGCCTACAGATGTACTTTCTTTTTCGGTGCCAAGTTTCTTCTGATTGCCCATAAGAGTATCAAGAGGTTAGCATCCAAGCATACCAAACTCCTAAAGAAGATCTAGAATATATTTCCTTTGAGAAATAACAATGCCCTTTCTTGATCTAGTCACTTCCATTCTAAGGAAATGTCTAAGATTTTCAAGATTTTTAACTTCTGACATACACTTCTTCAAATTCTGTAATTCTTCCACATCATTCCCAAATAGAATAATATCACGACATGGACAATAATTATAGCAATTTTTTCAGCGTGAGATCTCTTGAAAAAGAGAATGTTATTAGCTTGACCTTGTATATAGCCTACCATCAAAACAACTTTTGTGAATCTATCAAACCAGGCTAAGAGAGATTGTTTAAGGCCGTACAAAGACTTCTTGAGTTTGCAAACTTGATTATGTCATACTTTTTTTAAAACCATGTTGACTTACCTCTTCAAGGTCACCATTTAGAAAGGCATTTTTTATGTCCAATTGTTGTTGCAAGAACTAATCTTGGTTGATATCCAATGAGAGAAAAATTCTGATAGGTATTAAGCTTTGCAATAGGATCAAAAGTTCTTGATAGTCTATCTCACAGGATTGTGTAAATCCTCTAGATACCAACCGAGCCTTGAATCTCTAAATTAATCCATTTGCTTTATACTTTATATTGAAAATCAACTTGCACCCCATGAACATTTGCCTAACTAGCAAATCAGTAATAGTCCATGTTTCATTCTTCTTAAGTGCATCAATCTTATCTTGTATAGACTTCTTCCATTCTGAACTTTGTGACGCATCTTGTATTGTGCTAGGAACCTAAATACCATCAAGAGAAGTAGCGAATGCTTTGTAAGATTAAGATAACCCTTCATAAGTAACATAATTCTCAATTGGATGACCTATACATCTCCTAACACCTTTCCTCGATGCAATCGGCATGGTAGAGTCATCAATGTTGGGAATTGGCGCATCCAGCCTTATCTGTACCTACGTTTTCTTAATGTGGACTTGAAATTGAGTCAATATCATGACCACATGCTAGTTGTGATCCGTGCTCTAGCTCCTTCCTTTTCCTCCTAATGTAAACTTGAAAATTCTTATTAACAAGTTGTGGAGCCATAGATTGAGCAGGTACTAGAGAAGAAATATTTGTGGAATAAACTGATAACTGAAAAGGCACAGGAGCGGACAAGTCTTGTGTACGGTCTTTGGGAATAAGGACGAGTAGAGAAGAACTAGGTGACTCTGAGTGGGAAAAGAGCACAGACTCCATAAAGAACTCTCAAACTTGATGTTCATGCATGCTCTCCCCCTTAACATAAGATTTGGGATATAATGACACATGTTCAAAGAAAGAGACATCCATGGTGGTGTAAAATCTTTTATTGGTTGAAGAATAACATTTGTACTATTTTTTAGATGGAGAGTACCCTAAAAAAATACACTTATTGACTCTAGGATCAAATTTGCTACTATGTTGAGGATACACATGAATAAATACCATGCAATCAAATACCTTGAGAGGTAAATCAGATGAAGTTGCAGGAGTGTGAGAAAAATTTGACAGAAGAAACAAATTTGGAGAATGAAAATTAAGGACAAATTAAGGACTATGGATGACATAAGATTGATCAAATAAGTAGTTGTGAGAATGGCTTCCCTCATAAATAATTTGAAATATTAGAGAAAAAGATAAGACACCAGGCAACCGCCAAGAGATGTTTATTCTTGCGTTCAGCCACCCCATTTTGTTGAGAGGTGTCAACGCAGGAACATGTGGATAATCTCATGGTTTTGAAGGTAGGTATTGAGACTACTAGTGAAGTATTCCCTAGCATTGTCTGACTTGAGTACCTGAATTTTAATGTTGAATTTTTTTGAACCATACGATTGAATGTTTAAAAATTGTCTGACCTTAAACTTTTCTTTCATAAGAAAAACCTAAGTTACCCATGCATAATCATCAACAAATGTCACAAGCCCTCAAGTGTTAGAAATATTTTTTTATCGTTAAGGTACCACACACATCACTGTGGATCAAAGAAAAATCAATTGAAGGTTTGTATGGAATTTGAGGATATACTGTTCGAGTATGTTTTGCAATCTGACAAATTTTGCAATGAAAAGATGTTGGACTTCTATTGATAAATAATTTGAAAAATAATACAAGATACATAAATCTATGATGACCAAGATAATAGTGTAACATTATAATTTCACTATTTTTAGTGGCATTGGAATTGGACACATAATTGAAATATTCTAATAGATTCTGAGAGTGGACGCAACTTGCTTGAAAAACTTAGTTTGAGGATCTATCACAAGGGAGGAGATAGAGCCTAGAGCATAATTAAACATTGCAATCATCTTCCTCGATTTCAAGTCCCTAAAAACACACAAATTTGGGTAAAATTTAGTAACACATTGAAGGTTAAGAGCCAATTTGCTAATAAACAAAATATTACAATCCAAATTTGAAACACGAAAGACAAAGTTGTGATACAACTCTTTAGTAAGTTGGATGGAACATGAGCAATTTTAGAATTTAAACCATCAGCAATACGGATGGACGAGTGACCACTACTTGGCTTGTCATTTTGGAGAAGGGCAGTATCTCCGGTCATGTGATCAGAAGCACCAGCATCGGCTATCCGCGACCTTATTTCTCCTTTGTTAGTATTCAAGGCAGTATGTGAATTTGTTTGACCAACCAAACATGTCCCATTAATGTTACTACTGCCAACTTGACTAAACAGTTTCTACCGCAAATGAATCTGATTTTTTTTTAAATGGGCTAGGCTTAGAACATGAGCACTCATTCAGTTGAAAGCCACATGTAATTTGCTGCCTCTATCAAACCGTGGCTTTCGTTTTCAATCATCTGATTTTTCATGAAGCTTTGAGCAAGACTCTTAATAATGACCTAGTTTCTTACAGTAATCGCACCAAGGCCTTTCTTGTTGTTGACAATCTCCACCATTATTGTTCCTTAGATCCCATCATTACTTTCTTTCTACTTTCTTCACGCCTAGCCTCTGAGAAGGTCTCCCTAAGATTGGGCAGTGGTTTAATGCCCATGATTCGATCTTGAACATCAACTAACTCCCTGTTAAGTCTTAAGATAAATTTGAAGTCTTTTTTGTTCCACAATATGCGTGTACATTACTGCATCTTCTGGACAAGTCCATGAGCGAGTTTCAAATAAATTAAATTGCTGGCAAGAATATGTGTGACAAAGTGCATTTGATTTTTCTAAATTAATAAATATCATATTTTATAAAACATGATCAAAAATTTTGAAATTAAAGCTTTTTTTTTAAGAAATGTTTAATTATATATATATATATATTACTTTAAAATTATATTTAATAAATGTATAGTTAAAAATGACCAAAATATCTTTACATTTAACATCATTAACTTCAACATTGAATATTGAATGGTATGACCAAAACGATCTCAATTTAAAGAGTTGAGAGACCAAACTAGCTCTCAAAAGAATTGGAGATCATTTTAGTCCATCGCAAACAGTTGAGGGACCATTTTAGTCCTTTTCTATATAATTTATTGAGGTATGAAGTGCATTTTTCCCAAAATTAAATGATAATAATAATAATAAGTGATACATGAAATTTAAAAAAAAAAGTCAAATTAACATGATGAAAATGAGATAAAGGCATGTTGTGTGTAGGTAGTTTAAGATTGAAACAAATCATCATCTTTGATTTTAATTCTATTTGCCAATTTTATCATGCATCATTTACCCTCTACTGTAAATGCCAAATTATCCAAGATTGTTTTCTACTATTCTATACTCAACAACTTTTCATTCATTAGGTTGTAATGCAATCAAGAATTATCATTCTATGTTTTTATTTTTCTATGTTTTTTTTTTTATTTTTCTATGCTTTGGACTCTATGTTTCTTTTTATCTGTATTATCCTATGATGGAAAATAATCCATGATCATGCTTGAGTTTGGTGCTCTTAGTTAATTTCTCTCCATTGACTTTCCACTTATGTTGAATTTGTTTCCTTGCTCCTTAGTGGCTAAATGGGTATTTAATTTAACCTATTTTTCCTTATTGGGATTGGCCCAATTCTTCTCATTTTGGTTGTTCCCCATGCTGTCCCGTTTTCCATGTTGTTGGCTTTCTCTATGCTGGTTGTTTTTCCCCATGTTGCTATCCCGTTTTCCCTATTGTTGGATTTTCCTATGCTGGTTGTTTTTCCCCATGTTGTTGTCACGTTTTTCCTGATGTTGGCTTTCCCTATGTTGGTTGTTTTCCCCATACTAATGGTTGTTCGATTTCCACATTGTTATTTTCCTATACTAAGTGCATTAACTCCTCATTAAATGACTAACTTGAGAGGCTTCTGTTAGTTGTTTGGCTAGCATAATTAAGTAAGCGATTTATGACAATTTCCCCCTTCTTCTTCTTCTATATATATATATATATATATATATATGGGTTGCTTGCTGCTGGAAGAGATGGTTGTTATTGTTGCTGGTGTAATCACACAAAACCTACGGGTTATTTAGCTTGCGAGTTATCTTCTTATACCTTCTTCTATTTTGTCTTGATCTTCTATCTAATCTTCTCTCCATGATTTCCGTTCCACCTATATATTTTTTCTCCAAATATTGTGAGTGTAAGATGTTGTGCCCCATTTATTGGTATTTGCCGGAGGAGCGCCAACTTGAGCTGGATGATAATTTATGGTTTGAACCACTTGTTTGATTTTTCTTTTGAGCACCATTCTCTATTTTCGTGATTTGCATATGAGGTGACTAGGGGTGTAAACGAGTCAAATTTTAGCACTATCAAGCTCAGCTCGTTTGTCGAAAAGAGAGCTCGAACTCGAGCTTGAGCCCGAGTCAAGCTCAAAAGGCGAGCTCGAACTCGAGCTCGTCCCACTGTAAACGAGTTCTAGCCAGCTCGTCGAGCCGCTCGATTTCGTGCCCATGTTCAATTTCCCGCCCAATTTTCATTTTCCCACCCAGTTTTCATTTAGGAGAAAATATAGCTGCATCTTTCTCTAATGTAATAAATGTACATGGATTAATGGAATTGAAAAGGCTACAACTTTTAAGCCTCATTAACGAGCTCATTTAGAGAAAGAGAGATGGAGAGAGCGATTGAGCAGTTTTTTTTTATAATGTCAGAAAGGTATTAACATTTATTATTCAAGTGACAGAGAGAGAGAGAGAAGTAGAGTAGCATATTTCAAAATCACGCTTTAAAATTTCTTGAAAAACAGGCAGGAGTGGAATTTATGCATCATTTATTATTATTTTTTAAAAATATTTAAATGTAATAAATTCTAGCCAGCTCGCAAGCTCACGAGCAAAGCCAGGCTCAAGCTTGAACTCGAGCTCGTTTACTAAATGATCTCGAGTTTGAGCTCGAGCTTGAGTTCAACTCGTGAGCTCGATAAGCTCAGCTCGCGAGCCCATAAATGAGTCGAGCTCAAGCTGGCTCGACTCACTTACACTGTTATTCTGTGAGTATTTTAATTTAGTTATTTGGTTATTTTGTGTGCCTTCTTATCAATTTTCTAAATTTTGTTTCCTACTTAGTTTCCAATATTTGTGCATGTTTATATTATATTAAAAGGAAGCATTGCAAATTGCATTCCTAATGTTCTCCTACTTGTTTTAGAATCTAGATTGCATCAGGTTGAAATGGTAACAAAAATATTCTAGTGGCAACAAATAAATAAAAAGAAAAACATATTCATCCAGGTGGTAATATAATGTACTAGTTGGAGACATCAACTGGAATAATATCTCACCATCATGATCAAATACCACCTGCAACACAAAAATTTAAACAGTTAATAAACTGCAAGGGACCTTTAGAATAAGAGTACATTGAAGAAATAAACAAGAACAAATGGGAAAAGAAAGGCCACTTAAGCTGAAAACAATTTTCTTGTTCAATGATACTGTTTACATATTTATTATGAGAAGAAAAAAAAATGCAGCATAAACGAGAAAGCATATAATTAATGCAGGTTATAAAAAAAATAAAGATTTTTATACATATCCTAAAAACAGCAATAACACCAGTCAGGCGTTACTAAGTACCAAAATTCAAGCATACTACAAGACGATTTCCTTTAAATAGAAGGCCATGGCAGTCACAAAATAAAAAACTTGCGCCATCATTCAACAAACCAAAAAATATAGATGAGTATTAAGAGGCATCATCAAAAAAAACAAACTAAGGAGTCGCAGCCCGAATATTTTTAAGATCTGTAACTGAAGTAAAGAAAGGTAAACAATGAAAACAATAGCTTTACAACAATCATTCAACATACCGCAATGTGAGATGGAACAAATTCCAGCACGTCCAGCAGCTGCAGTAAAGCATGATGATTACTTTTAACAAAATGTTGAATTGGAGAGGAATAATAGCTGATGATAAGGATGAATGGCGAGCTAAAAGACCGAGAAGGAAGAAAATGAAAACTTAAAAAACAAATGCAACCAAAAAGTAATGACAAATTAGTTAACCCCATGAGCCAGATATACTGGCTTCGTTTTATCATTTGCAGTTACAGCAAATTGTTCTACAAATATCAATTTTTTAAATAAAAAAAGCATAAAGTTCCATGGCTACCTATGCATGTCTATGAAACTTTATTTGATTATTAGTTTTGACAAAAAAATGCTCCAAGAAAAATAAATAGCATTTGATCAGTATTCACACAAGATATCTTACCATTGACAAGGCTGTGAATATGGTTAAAACCCAATCTCCATTGCCATCCGCATGCTCTAAATGGCCATGATGTAGTCTAGCTTTGGCCACACAAAAAGAAAACTTCTTAATCTTACAAAACCATCGATGTGTAAGGTAACAATAAAGCTTAGAAACAGATGGCCCGTTGATAACATCCAGCTCGCAATATCTAGTTAAGGGTGTGATGCACTTGGCTCTTGTTTCTACTTTATATTACTGAATATATGCAGCAAATCCAAAAAGCAGAGCATTGTTTCTACTTCCATTTTGACATAAAACGCCTATTAATAACATTTAGCACGCCATAGCTAATAGTAAAAAATATGGCATCGGTAGCCAAAAAAGTGATGAGAAAAAAATATATATTAAAGAATATTTTGAAGGACTTGATAGAAAATCAGATATACCACACATAAAGCCTGAGATTTAAAACAAATGGAACCAAAGAATCAGAGCTACTTAGAATCCCACAAGTTACTGAACATGGATGATTTAAAAATTTTATTACATCTCAAAAGCATTTTTAAGAAGATGAATGAAGGAAAATACAAGATTCATGTATCATCATCGTTAGCCTTATCCGAATTATTTGGAGTTAGTTTTATAAACCTGATTCACCATTCATTCTTTATGAACGTTATATGAAGGGTTAAACATATTTTAACATATTGTCTACTCCTCAAATTTGAGTCTTCTACCATTTGTTGCATGTCTCTAAATTACCTCAGTCTATTTTTCAAAATCCTATTTTTAATAGATGCTACTCTCATTATCCTTCTAATATAATTATTTTGTAATCTATCCTTACTAATTTGTTCAAATATCCATCTTAGTATTCTCATGATGACACCCAAAAGGGTCCAAACACACAAAAATAAATAAACTTTACAGGACAAAAATGTCACCAAGAACTAAAGAAAAACTTGTTGACCTCAATCCCATAATAAAACAACAAAAGCACCTGAACCTTGATTAGATATAACACTTAAAAACTTAATCTTCCCAAAGGATCTTTTTGCTTTAGTCATAAATGTTCTCACTAGACATTTGCAAGAGGTTGTACCCTGGTGTATGTCTTCTACTGATGATATTCTTCTTGTTGATATGACTAGAGAGGGAGTTGAAGGTAAACTTGAATTGTGGAGGTCAACCATCGAATTTAAAGGCTTTCATTTGAGTAGATCTAAAACTAAACATATGGAGTGTAATTTTAGTAATAATAGATCTAGTGAGGGGGATTGTGACTTTGGGCGATCAAGTCAGAGTACACATTGTAGATAGCTTGAGTCTATTGTTCAGAGTGATGGTGAAATAGATGGGGATATTATTAGTAGAATTCAAGTTAGATATTGAAGTGGAGGAATACATCGGGCTTGTTGTGTAATAGAAAAGTAAGATGGTGTTGAGACCTGCAATGATTTATGGTGCAGAATGTTGACCATTAAAAAAGAAGCATAATATTAAGTTAAGTGTTGTAGAGATGATGATGCTCTAGTGGATGAGTGGCTTTACTCTTAGAGACAGAATATGAAATGAACATATACGTGAAAAGGTTGGAGTAACACCAGTGGAAGATATGATTAGAGAGAGTCACCTTAGATGGTTTGGTCACATTAAACGGCAACCTTTCGATGCTCCTGTTAGGAAAGTAGATGTATTAGATTTGACTTATGTTAAGAATGATAGAGGTAGACCTAAAAAGACTTGGTTATAAAATATTAGAAATGACATTTATTTATTAGATTTAAATGAGAATTTAACTATTAACAAGATGCAATGGAAAAAAAAAAGATTCATGTAGCCGACCCCACATAGTGGGATAAAGGCTTGATGTTGTTGTTGTGGTGGTGGTAAATATAATGAAATTTTTGCACCGAGAATTTAGTGAAAGATACCAACTAATTTCATATTTCCAGCAATTTCACTTTCTTGGATACAGTTTTGTAATTTTGTAGTTAATTCTAGCCCAAAATATGTTTACCAAATGATTTCAGACATCTCTTGTTGTTTTTCCCTTGCCCAATGCCTTTTTGCTAATAATTTCTAGTAAGTTTCTCAAGCTTTAGCAAGCAATTGTAAAGCCCTGATTGGATAAAAATTTCAACCACCTAAGAAATAAATAAATAAAAAATCAACTTATCAAAAATTACCAACATAAAAAAATAATAATAAATTGATAGAAAAACAATAGGAAAATAATGAACCTAATATATAAGAAATGTAAGAAGTTAATTCATTTCACATTCTTTTAATTCATTTCTCATTAAGTGGATCCAGGGGCTACATCTCCTTACAACTACAAAATCTCCTACTATTGCTTCTTGCCTCTACATATATAAGATATGTAAGAAGTTAATTCTTTTCACATTATTTTAATTCATGCCTCATTTAATAAATCCATGGGCTACATCCCCTTACAACTACAAAATCTCTTACTACTGCTCATCGCCACTACATCTTCCAAAATTGTTATCACTAACGGAGCCTCCCTGATTGCTTGCCCAAAGGCCATCTTGATGCCCACACCCACCTGAATATAGAATTATGAAAAGGATCCCTCCAAAGAATAGTTCATGCTTCTCAGGAAAAAGGAGACCCATCTTTTCATAATTAAATTTTATTCTTGGAGATATTTTTCTTTTCTTTCTTTTATAAAGGTTGTTTTGCAATTTGGAGTGTATGCAAGTTAATAAGAGAAGCTAGCCTAATTATACCCCATCCCTTGGAGAGAAAATAGTTTTTGGCTAAGTTTGGTTTTAGGTTTCTTGATTTTGGGAAGAATTCCCATATTTTCGAGGAGTGGTGAGAAAAGAAGATCATAGTACAATCTGAAACTGTAACATCCAAAAATTTTAAAAAAGAGAGATGAAAATTACTTCTAAAAACTATACCCAACTTTTTGCATATCTCGAAAATTATCGAAAATCATTTTATAAAATTCTACATTTTATTCATATCATTTAGATATATAGAAGTGTATATAAATAAATAATTATATTAATATTTGATGCATGCAAATTACTGTTTATTTTCATTTTTTATTGTAATTTGAATATTATAATTTTTGTTTAGTTTTTTTTATGCTATCCTATGATGGAAATCATCCAATGATCATGAGTAGGAAGTCCTTGGGCATGGCAAGCCTTGGGTGTGCTAGCTACTTGGGTTCTTTGGTATTTTGGGCTGCTGCTGCTTCTCGGGTTGGGCCTTGGTTGCTCGGGTTTGGATTGTGTTCTCTGGGAGCTATTTGTTTCTAGTTCATAAATGCTTGAGCTAATGTTTAGCTCATTCATATGAAAAGGTATTCCTCTTGTTAGCTCATTAAGTGGAGTTGGATCTTTGCCTTTTCCCCTTCTTTGTGTCCCCTCGGTTTCTTCCTGGTGTTGTTTCCCGTGGCTGGTTCTTTCTCCCTTGCTGGCTGCTAGTTCCGGTTCCCTGTGCCGCTCCTTCAGTTTCTCCCCTGGCTGCTTGTTCTGTGGCTGCTTTACCCGGTTTCTGTGTTGCCTTTTTGGGTGTTGTTCTGAAATGGTTGCTGGCCTTCTACTCCCCCATACCTGATTGGTTCAGTTGGAGGTTGAATGGTTGTTCGGCTGTCCCCCTTTTCTCTCATAAATTGGAGATGTTTTTGACATGAAAGAGTTGTTGAATATTTGAGCAAAGTCTCTACAAAACCTGAGTGTTTCTTCTACCTTGGAAAAGCTTGAGAGCTTGTTCAATTTCTCTCTTCCTCCTCTCTATTTCGTCTTGGGCTTCTAACCTCTTCTTCTCTCCGCAAGTTCCACTCCACTTGTATCCTTCTTCTTGAGCTATTGGAGGTGTTTGTTGGCTGATTGAGTGACATTTGCTGGAGAAGTTTTATTGGACGTTGGACCTTGTTGCTGTGGTGGCCCTTGGTTTGCAAGCCCTTAAGCACTTATCTTATTTTTCCTACTTTTCTTTGCATGTGAGGAAACCGCTTGCCTGTTGTTCTGAGGATAGTGTTTTTAATTTTAAATTTTGTTTCGTTTGTTCGGCTTTGGTCTGTTTTTGTGTTTTGTTTAGATGTCAGCATTCTAGTTTGAATCGTGTTTTGTTCTTCTAGTCCTAGTGTTCTCCTCTATTGACTCTTCCTTTCTAGTTTGCCTGCATCAATATTTATTATTTTTTAATTAAATAAAATTACTAAAGTTTTTAATTTTATTGTTCACCCTATTAATTTGTTGTAGCAAAAAATGGAATGTTACAAAATTACATACCATGCAAGGGTAAATTAAAACATCAATGATGTGAATAGCTTATGGTATAGTTAACTATATATGTGATTAATTAGATTATGAATAGCTTGATTCCATCTAATCCAAATTCATCCTTAACAACTCTCTCCATCCCAAAGCAGCAGCTAGAGGCTCGGGTAGGCTCTGCTGTAATGAAGATACTGGTAAGGCTTAATTCTTATATATAGATATATAGATGCAAGTTACATTATTAGAGCCTAAATCATTCATCTTTATCCCAACCCATAGTTGGAGGAGAAATCGTTATTAAAAGGGGGATCTCAGGTAGGGAAACAGAGAAAATAAAGAAGAAAAGGAATATGGAAAAAAGGAAGGGAAGCAAAAGAAGAAGTAGAAGAAAAAGAAGATGATGAAGAAGAAAAGGGAGATGAATAAAAAGTAAGAGAAGGGATGAGGACAGATTTCATATTTTTAGTAAAAATCTTAATTTAGTACAAATTGAGATAGGATTCAAGTTTATAAAGTTGAAGAATTTAATAAGTAGAAATTATGGGTGTCAAATAGGTTGACAGGATAGGTTTAGGTCTAACCCAAAATTAACCCGATCTAGTCAACCTGAACCCAACATGTTTAAAAAACAGGCCAAAAAGATCAACAACCCTAATCCGACCAATTAACTCATTTTGGTTAAAAAAATTAACAATTTATTAACTACAAAGTTTAGGATATTGATCAAAAATAAGAAGATTATACCTAGAAGTAAAAAATTTAAAGAAAAAATAAATTAAACGAGTCATTTTCAGGTCAAAAGTCAGTTCGCAAATGAACTTAAACCCGACCCATTTAACAAACGCATAGGAAAATCCAATTTGAACCCTACCTGTTTATTAAATGGGTCAACCCGAACCCTGGCTAGCAGTCAGTTCATTTATTGACACCCCTAGGAGAAATCATTTTGAGATAAAAAAATTAGTTAATGTTAATTAATTTAGCTTCAATATGAAAAATTAGGAATTTATCTTAAATTAAGAAAATTATTAGTAAAATATTTTAACGAAAAGACAAGATGTTGAGGCAATAAAAACAAGAAATTTATCCTAAAGAAGTTCCTAATATTGGGAGCAAATTTTTATTAGGACTAATGTTCATTAATTTCTACAATTTCAGTAAATGATTATATGCATGCAAGTAAATATGCTTCATATTAAGCATGACACGATAACATCAGCAAGTCTAATGTATTTTAATAAAGCACCTATTTAAAAGAATTTAAGGTATCTTTAATTAACTAAATTCTTAAGATTATACGATAATAATATAATTTCCGAACATTAATGCTAAGAAATTCTAAATGTTAATGATAACGAGAATAAATTAAAACAAATCAATGAAAAGCCATGTATTGTGAGATAGGTGGGTAGACTATGATGACCAACGCACGAAGAAGTAAAAATTCTAACAAGATGAGTCTCCATAAGGAAAAAAATTCTCAACTGTCAATCCTAAAAAATTGATACTATAAGGTTCAACTTTAAGGTCGATGGTTCATTGATAATTGCTACGTTGGATTATCCAAACTTAATCAATAATTTTTTAGGATCGACGAGCCAAATGACAACCAATGCTATAAATGTGTTTGCATTATATGACATTATTAAAGAACTAATGAGTAATGATAAAAATAAAAATGAAAATGGAGTGCACTTCATGATTTAAAACTAGATAGATGCATTTAATATTATTATAAATAGTCATTTTTTTCTTTTTCTTTTTTTGCTGTAAATTATGCTTTTCGCTTGCTTAAAGGTCAACGCAAGTTTTCTTTGAAATTTATCACTACATTAAGCTATGTCTACAATAAAAAATACTCATATTAGTTCAAAAGACCAACATACATCATTGTTCGTTTTTTACATGTTTGAACAATTATTGTAATTATTTATTTCAATGAGTAATTAACCCATCAGATATCATGATAATTACTTTTAAGAGAGGAAAAGAAGTCGACTGTAGACAAATGATCTTTATCATGTACCCTAATATTATAGACGAATGTACAAATTTAGTAGGTAATCTAGAAAAGATGTATGTGATGTAAATATATTAGCCGAGTGTACAAATTTAGTAAAGAAAAGATGCATGTGATGTAAATATATTAAATACTTTTAACATGTATAAATTTTCTATAAAAATATTAGAAATTTTATTGTTTATTTGAAGATTTAAATAACACATGCTTCCATATATTTGTAAGATGAGATATTTTTGTGATGATCTAACCGGATTTATTTTTCGCTCACTTGATCCTCAGTTGAAAGAAAAGTCAAAAATATTTGTGGGAAATGTGTCTGCCAAGATTGTCTGTCTGCCTCTATTACACTTCATAGTTGACTAGGGGCTCAAAATAGGACATGACACAAAAACTCCACAACAATTAATCGTCAGAGCTTATATACCTTATCGACAGTATTCTAGGATGATGTGATTGTAAATACAACCATTGGAAGAAGGGTGGTGGCTGTTCAGGTATGCGGGACTATTATAATTCTTTATTTAGGGCATCAACAAGGCATTTAGGAAAACATTCGAGCAAGTTCTAATCAACAGCAATAATTCTAAAGAAATATAAGGCCATCATCAGCAATAGAAGGTTTTATTGGCTTTGGCTATGAGGGGAGGTAGATTGCAGTTTCAGTGAATGAGAAATGTATTGAAAGAATGTGAAAACAATCAAGTTCCGGCTTTTCCTATACCATAGGTTCTTTGTTTTTGTATTACCTTTTCTGCTTTTTTCTGCATTGGAAACATCTAATCTACTGTTTTCTTTCTTGATTTGTTTCTTAGGCGGCTGGAATTTTCATCAAACCAAAGCTTCACAAACACTAGTTGAAGGTTAGGAAACTCTTCCGGAAGATTAGTAACAGAAAGGGGTCTAATGGAAACACCACAATATATGGATGGATCTACTGGTAATTAGATTTTAGACTAGAATCAACAAGAAAAATAGGGAAATAGATTCAAGAAAAGTAAAATTGTTAGAAAGTTAAAATTAGATGATATCTTCAAATACATTTTTATGCATAATTTCCATTATGGTTAATTGTTAGACCGGTCCCTCGGACCAGCTCACATAACAGAAGCAGACGTAGAAGAGCCACACGTGCCGTTCAGTTGCCAGCAGAAATTGGGAAAGTTCTTTTAGGGAGTTAGGAGGGAAATTTCAAAGTAGGGGCAGTTTAGAGATTTCCTTTTAAATTTTATGTATTAAGTAGTATGTTTTGCTAGCGTTAGGAGATCTAGAATTTGGCTGAAATTTGAGATTTCTCTTAGGTTTTGGGCTCGGGCGGCGTCTAGAGAATTGGGAGATAGATTCTCCTCTCGAATAGATGATCAATTGTATCTTGGTATTTTATGTTTCCCTTTCATCAAATAATACAAATTATCTACTATTTTCCTAGTTTGTGTGGATTTTTGTGAAAAATTCTTGCTGTTTTTCAAAGATTAAAAGGAATTACTAGAGATCTACAAGTGTTTCATATCAATTTGGTATCAAAGTGGTTTCCGGACAGTTTTTGGGCTCTTTTTTGAGAATTCCTACAGCAGTTTTTTTCTTTTTTCAGGCCGTGATTTTTTTTTTGTTTTTGTGGTGGAAATCTGGATTTTCGAGCCTAACAAAGATCCGGGGACTTATTGGGGGAAGAAAGGTAGAAGTATTAGAAGGGGAGATCAAACAAACAAAATCTAAAATTTCATATCTCAAAACACAAGTTTCATATCTAAAAAAGGATATTTCAGTCATACTTGATAAGATCGATTCAAATTTTTTCATCCTGGAGGAGATGTTGAAGAAAGTGCTCGAGGGATGTCGGAGGTGAGGGAAGACGCCGACAGCCTGAAAAATGAGGAAACCCCTAAGCCAATCAGGAGAAGGGAAGATCAAGAGGTGGAGATTTTGGAGGGAAAACAAAAAATGCCTCCCCTAGGCTCTATTTCTAGGGAGGAGTCGGGTAAAGGATATATGGGGAGGCGTGAAGGGGTTTAACATGAGTGGAAGGGTGTTAAATTTGAAAGGAGATAAGTTGAATTTGAAGGGGAATGCTTGATTATAATCGAAGAGGTGTCTATTTTGAAAAGAGATGAGCGAAATATGATCGTAGGGATGCTGAATTTGAAGGGAGATGGTGGGCTTGCGATAAAAGGTTTGGGTATGAGCGTAGAAGGGATGACTGGGACACTTGGGGAGAACTATCTCCTTGGGGAATGAGAAATTATGGCGGGAACAGAGGGAACAGGGGCAATCCGACGGTGAGAAAACTGAAGATGCCAATCTTTGAGGGTGAGGATGTGCACGGGTGGATCTATAAGGTTTAAAGGTATTTTGCCATCAATGGTTTGATTGAGGATGAGAGAATGACAACAGCGGGCCTATGTTTGGAAGAGAAGGTTTTGGCTTGGTACCAATGGAGGGAGATGCGACGACCCATACGGAGTTGAAGAGAGTTCAAGGATTGTTTGGTAGAATGTTTCAAAACCGAAAGGGAAGCAGACTTCTACAAGCAGTTCTTCGCCTTGACACGAAATGGTTCAGTGATAGAGTATCCGGAAAGGTTCGAGTACCTCGCTAGTCAATTAGATCGTCTTTCTGAGACGGTGCTAGAGGAGAAATTAATGAAGGGATTGACGCCAGAGATCCGAGCAGTGGTTAGATTAATGAGGTCTTGTGACCTGGGAGAGGCTATGGAGCTAGCTCAATTGGTGGAGTATCAGCGACACATGGAGAGAGAGACAGGAGATAACAGCTCAGGAGGCTTATACAGGATGACCAAAACCTGTTTGACACCCAAGGAGCCGACATCGAGTACTCTTCGGGAAACCCCAAAAGGAGGAGGTAGGTGGAAGACCCGTAAATAACTTCAAGAAGCTCATAGAAATGGAGTTACAAGAGAAGAGGGAAAAGGGGCTCTGTTTCAGATGTGATGAGAAGTATACACCGGGACACAGATGCAAGGACCGAACTCTTTAGGTTCTCACCGTTTGTAATGATGAGGAAGCCTTCAGTTGGCAGCAGAAATTGGGAAAGTTTTTTTAGGGAGTTAGAAGGGAAATTTCAAAATAGGGGAAGTTTAGAGATTGCCTTTTGAATTTTATGTATTAAGTAGTATGTTTTGCTAGGGTTAGGGGATCTGGAATTTGGTTGAAATTTGAGATCTCTCTTAGGCTTTGGGCTATAGCGGTGTCTAGAGAAGTGGGAGAGATAGATCCTCCTCGAATAGAGGATCAATTGTATCTTGGTATTTTCCGTTTCCGTTTCATCAAATAATACCAAGTATCTATTGTTTTTCTAGTTTGTGTGGATTTTTGTGGATAATTCTCATTGTTTTCCAAAGATTGATAGGTTACTTGAGATTTACAAGTGTTTCCTATCATTAACAAAATAAACTTTAGGATGAATAAGTTCTTGAACTGTTATTTATAATCAAATTATCTTCTACATTTGTTTTTTATTTAGGAGATTGAAATCAACAAGCCTTTCTTAATTTCTTCATGGAAATTTACTTTTGTGAATTCATTTGCATAGTGTTTCAAATATTTATTCAGTGTCTATTAAATTAGATATTAGTGACTACTTTACCACGGAAAACTTGAATCCATAAAACACTGCTGGAAAACACAGGCTATCAAATTCTATTTTTGTTTTGCAATATCAACATGGAAAACAAACACTGTTCCAACTCTATGGCTATATAATTAGGTAATTCATAGTAAGGACAAAGAACTGTGGAACTCTTATCTATTCTTAAACATTATAATAAATCCAAACAAACAACACACTAGCTCAACTGTTGAATTCTCAAACATGCTTGTCAATATAAGTTCACTACATAAGTCGGTAAGCCTCTAAATATAGCAACCAGTTTCTCTATGCAGCAGTTTGGTCGTTTTCAATAACTTGCTAGAATAAGAAGGCGTTTAAATTGAAGGCAAAAAAATTAACAATGACAAAACTCAGAGAAGTTTAAAATATTACCCAAAAGTTTATAATATGACCTATACAATATCGAAGTTCCATCGACAAACATCACACGATTGTTTAAAGAATCAGGTTTAATGGTCTGGTTCCCCTGTTTAGCAAAATTAGGGGGTATGTTTTTCAATGACTTTTTTTCATCCTCAGAAAGCGCACGTGAGCAGCCCAGTAAAGGTGTTGCCTTGACAAGCCTTGATGAACCTGAATCCACAACAATAGGCCTCTGACAATAATCCTGATGGGATAGAAAATAATTACTAGCATTGAACGGTACATCAAAAGATAATACAAACTTTTTTTTTAATTCATGGACGCATACTACAACCAAGTATTTGATTGTTTCATAACATAATAAAATCATAGTTCATCCAACAAACCACATCTACCAGAAATAACCATTATGCTATGAACTTTCTTCAGGGAAAGATATAACAAGGCAGGTATAATCCCAAGTAGCAATTAAGTTCGGTGATCGAGAACCCGCTCTATGCTGGATGAAGAAATCAATAAAAGACAAAGACAAAAGAATGAACATCTCCTAGCTCTGCAAATGTAGATCTATTGAAAAGTATTTTTAACAATTTTATGATGTACACAGTGAAGTTGAATCATTTAAAAAATTACAAGGGCCACATTCACCAAAAATAAAGTATTTCTTCATAAAGATGCCTTTTATCCCGATTGTTCTAGTGATTAATAAATAGAAAAAGAGTCAATCAAAGGGCAAAGGTTTGGCCCAAGCTACACAAGGGAACAATGGAACATTCATTCATCATGTTACCCTTCTCTTTCAAACAGATAAACAAATAGATGACTAACAAAAAAGTATTAAAGTATTCATTCAAGAAATAAAAGCCAATGAACCTTCAACTAGCAAGTAGTGACTCATTTGGTTACTTGAATTTAAAAAACATGTTTTAAGAAGTGATGAAATTTATTAAATTCATTATTTGTTGAGACATAATTAGAAACCAATATTTCTTTCAAACACTTCAAACATTCTAAAACTTCCTTAAAAGTGATTATTTATTTTTAAACTAAAGATAAATGAAAACAAAATCAATATTTTTAAAACAAGTTTTCTATATCAAGCAAACAAACGAGCAATAGGGAGAATGTCCCAGCTATTTAGGAAATCAAAGGCCCAAGAACCCATGTGTATTTAACCTTCAAGGCGCCCTACCATAATTTATGTGACTAAGGGTCTTTTTGGGGAGCTTTCTCACTACTTTCCTTTTCAAACTGCAACAACAATTCTATTTGGCTACTATTTTCGTATTGATTTATCAATGCTTATAAAAAAATTTATGATGTAATGTTGCATTTTACAACAAGATTTGTTAATGTGTGATAGTTATAAGAGAAAATGATGTCAGGTTTTTTCAAAAATATCTACATTTATAATATCCGTAGCAGCTTCCAAAAAAATTATTTCTTCACAACAAATTCGCAACCACCTTTTACACCCTTATAATCACTGAAAAACAGGGCCGTAATAATGTAAATAATATCACACAAGTTAACAATGAGAACATCACTAGACACCATACCCTGATCGATGCATGCCAAGAGGAATTCATGGATAGACCAGTTGAGTTATACCAATAGCGGACCTTTGATCCCCTGAGCCTTAACTTTCTTCCCGCCCCTCCGCTTCCCACGAAAAAGTCTCTCAGTCCATAAACACCTCTCCAAAATGGCTGTATGCTATGATGCAACAAACAATGGCACGCCATGGCCTTCACTTCTTTCTGAACTCTTATAACAGCGGACACGGCATATACACAGCATCTGCGTCTGCGTTAAGAAACCAATCATAATCATAGTCTTTGATACTAAATTGCGAATCCAGCGTAAGATAAAACACAAATAAATAATAGTTTCCGTTATTTTAGGGCTTGTTCCACTCCAAAATCTTAGACTAATTGAGAAAAACGAAAATACTAGAAGCTCGAAAAAAAACATGAGCAGAAAATAGAAGATATTCCAGTACCGGGATACAATCCGAAGAAAAAGTCGAGCAAGATGAGCGGCTTAACCACTCAAACAGAGACGAAGAGCTTCTACTAGCGAGGCATCTACCAATCTAACAGAGAAGAAACACTAGGGCATTGTAACTTGAATGCCGTCCGACAAAAGCTTCAACCGAACGCCATATATCGCGCCTAATTCCGGGAAGCTCACAGAGAACCTAATTTTAAAAATAGTTTTGAAATAATAATGTTTAAAAATAATTATAGAATAAAATTAATTTAAAATCACAACACCTCTGAAATTTAACACAATTCATTATAATAATAATAATAATAATAGTACTAATAATAGTAATAGCAATAAACTAGTTTAAAATAATAATGATATTGATAATAAAGCTAATTAAAAATAATAACAAATTGATAATACAAAAATAATAATTTAAAAAAAAAGTAAGTTAATAGTTAGAAAAAAGATGATAGTGATTATGATAAATAATTATAATTAAATAATATTATAATGATAATTATATCAAAATAATAATTTAAATAATAGTAAAAATAGGTATTTTCACTGTTTTAACAATAATTAAATAAATACAAAATATTTTTAATTTAAAATAATTTTAAAATAACGGGGACAAAAATACGATCGATTCGAGGTATTATACGCGAAAAACGGATCAAAAATGAATTTTTTATGAATTTTTGAAGTTAAAATAGCTTAAAATTGATTAAATCAAATAAATAATCCCAGAAATTCCTTGGTGCGACAAGTGGCGGAACTGGATTGGTCCCGCAATCATTGCCACTTATCCACGTAGGCAAGGATTGGGATCCGCTGTTCGGCCCAAACACAGAACGGCAAAATTACAGCCGTTGATCTAAAGATCAACGGCTGCGATTTCATGCAGTTCAAAGAACGAACCGAAACCCTAGAATAGAAAAACGCCTCGTTCTCTCAAAATACTCAATGGATTCTTACGAAATTTTAAACATATGATCTAGGCATGTACAGAAATCATGGGGGATGTTTGGATCAACTTATAAAGTGCTTTTCAAAAAGCTATTTAACCATAAGCATTGTGACCTATTCTAAGAGATTTTGAGAGATCTAACCGTCCGATTTTTGCGTTCTTGGGCTCGTTGGATTCGTTGAAACTGCAGTAATATTTCTCCAGTTGACGTCGAACCCTGGTTCTCCTTGGATCGAGCGAAAATCAGCCCGGAAGGGACGTGGGGCTTGGTTTCGCCGGAGTTCTCGCCGCCGGCGAATCGAGCTCGTCGGATCTTTGTTGGGGAAGATGGGAAAACTCTCCAAGAGTGCTCACACGAAATATTAGAGGGTTTGGGAGCTTGGAGAGAGAACAAGATCAAAAAGATCCTTTCCAAAACCTATTTTTTGGCTATTTAAGGCTCCTCCTCTATCTTAAACGGCCTAGATTCGATCATGATATAATTTGGAGGGAAATATCAGTGATTAGGTCTTGGATTTGAATTCCAAAACGTTTGGAATTGATTAAGACATTAAATGAGGCTTTAATGGGCTCTAAATAGGTGATTTTCACCTATTTAAGACTTGGTTTGACCAAGTCAACAATTGACTTGGTCAAACCAGTCAAGGGAGTCAAGGGGGTGGGGCTCGAGCTCAAGAAATCATGAAAATAAATTTAAAATTGATTTTAGGCCTAAAAGGTCCAAATTGGTCAACCGGGTTGACCCAAAGTCTAAGCTCGGGCTCGACAGACTCGACTCGACCCACTGAACCCAACGGGGAGGGCCATAGGGTCTGGCTTGGTCAATTTGACCAAGTCAACTGTTCGGGCCCAAATCTGGGCAAAGTCGAGGTCAACACCCGGCGAGGCATAGAATCCAACTATTTTCGCTTCCTCATGAAGCAAGCAAAGAACCCAACTCCTTTTGCTTCTTACTGAAGCAGGTAGATAACATCATCGCTGAAGTAGACCTCTCTAGAACCTCCAAGGAACCTGGAACGACGATTAGATAAGATGACACGAATCCTTGCTTTGGAGCAACCTTTGTGAAATCCTCACAATCTCCTCTCTCTCTCTCTCTCTCTCTCTCTCTCTCTCTCTCTCTCTCTCTCTCTCTCTCCCTCAATTTTAGGCTCTCTCAGCCTCTCAGGTTAGGACAGTAGCAAAAGATCTCATCTTGAATAAATAAGATATCTTATATAGAAGGGCTTCAAAATTGTCCTAAATTGCAATTAATCGAAAAATATCATCTAGGACGATCGACGGATCGTCCTGTACGATCGGTACAAATTTAGCTCATTAAGCTAGGACGATCTGGGAAGGCAGGATGATTATAAGGTATGTTTGTTATGGGACATCATCTTGTACGATTAGTTCATGACGTCGAATATCATTTAGACCATCGCTCTATTCGGCCAGACTTTACCTGTATGGACGATGAAAAAATAATTGATCGTCCAAGATGATTTCACAGTCATCCTATATGATTAGTTCAAGATGTTGAAAATCATCCAGACCATCACTCTGTTCGGCCAGACTTTAGTGGTTTGGACGATGAAAAAATAATTGATCGGCCAGGATGATTTTCGGATCGTCCCGTATGATTAGCTCAAATGAATGCACATCATCCAGAACACCGTTTCAGCCATCCAGGAAGAAACTAAGATTGGTATAATTGATCGTCCCGAATGATCTTGTGATCGTCTAGGACGATATGATCGATCAATCAAAACTTAATTGCTTTCCTTAATCATCAGACTAATTTAGGCATAATTGTAATCCATCGTCCAGGATATCAGATGATGTCCAAAAATAATAACTTGCCTAAAAGAGTTGGCAGGTGATTCTTTTTTATTTGAGCATATCGTCAAAGACGATGTGAATATCGTCCAAGGTGATGTGAATATCATCCAGAATGATGTGCTTAATTTCGACTGCCTTAACTAGGTTGTCTTAATTATGGTTTATATTTTTAACTGATTGTTCATGATGATTTTGAATCGTCCCCGACGATATGATCAAAAATAAAAAAACTCTAGAATAGATTAAAAAAAAATTTCCCTTAAGTGTGTGTGTGCAAAATTACTTAGCATCAGGACCCACTTTGTTACATTTGACTCAAGAAAAGGTAAAGACACTTGATATACACTTACAGACAATCCTAATTAACCCAATCTTAAGCTAGCTTGATTTGCAATTTAATCTTGTGGACTTGAAATATTAGTAGGCAGGGTAATCGTACATAAACAAAAGTGTCAGAAATATTTGCTATCATAAAAAATATAATTCTTGAAACTATATTCACTACATTATTATTATAAATATTGTTAATATTAATATTATAGTTATTATTGTTATAGAAAATAAGAAAGAAAGAAGAGAAAAGAGAGAAAAAAATATAAAAATAAATAGCAAAAGCCAAAAAAAGGAAGAAAAGAGAAAAAAAATATAAGGAATTTTTTTGTGCATAACCTCGATTCTTGTGCCACCGCCTTCATCGTTTGTCGCTTAGGTATAATGCCTTCACTAAACTCAAAACTCAAAAATCCCACTTTCAGCTCGTGGCACACCAGGGGACCATCCTGCTCGCTGTTATAGCATGGTGGGAGGGAACCAGGGGGACCATCCTGCTCGCTCTTAAAAAAATAAAATTAAGCATTTTTTAACATGTACCTCTAAGTCCCCTACATGCTCTTGTTATGTTATGGGATTAAAAATCACAGCCGCAGTGTCGCCCGACACCTTCCCTACGCGCTCTCATAGCGTGCTAGGGAAGGCCCAACTATTGAAATTTCACCTAAACAGGGGAGAAGTAAGGAGGCTGACAAAATTCTCAGTGAACAGAAGACCTGAATTGAACCAAATGACAGAGGGCTTGACTTGGACCATAGGAAACAAGACATAATGAGTAAAATGAAAATTTAATGTAATGATGAAGATCAAACTTAAATATGCAAGTAAGAAAATTATGGTCAACAAAATTACAAATAAAATCCACTTACAAGTAACAATCAATTGAATTAAGAGGGATACTTGTTCTGAATACAAGTAATTCACTTCAATTATGCTCATAAATAAATAAATATAGTTAAATGGGTAGCACATTTGTGAGTAAGACATAAATAACTTGTGATGGCAATGCCTTGTAGTCAATATCAAAGTACAAGCAAATATATTTGACATTGCAAACAATAAAATTGAGAAAAATGTATAATTTAATTGCAAGCAGATGTAAAGTCCTTAAATGACAATGTAAGTTGCATATGAATGATGATAGTTGATGTGTGATGTTTACACAAGTCTTGCAAGAAAATATTGTAATTTCTACAAGCAACAACAACAGATACATTACAAGGATGGTCGGTCCTATGTGAACACAAATATGCACACAATATAACATCTACAAGTAAATGCAACATATTTGTAACACATTTAAACACCCCTAAAGCTATTGTAGCAAGAGGCAGTGAATGTTACAACACCTTTACAGTCAATAGACATTCAATGTCAAGCAAATATATTGATGGCGTGCAGATAAATGCAGGCAATTTGTGATAAAAGTAGAAACTTATGAGCCATTACAGAAGGCTCATCATGTGCGAAACTTGCTATCTACTACATAATGTACAAGATTCATAGTGAATGCAAAAGCCTATAAGCAGCGTTATAAGATCTAAATTCCCTGCAACATTCCTGAATGTGATGGTAGAAGGCCTATAATGTATACAACAATATTGTCTACAAGCAATGACAATGGATACATTGTACATATGATGAATCACTTACAAGTTAAGCTAATGATTTTTGGATATCGACTGATGACTCATAAACATATTCAACAAATTTTGCAGTGTATGACATATCGCATGCAAGAAGTAACGGGCAACCCGTAGCACAACAGTACAACCCACCTGCAAGCAACATACATTGAATGAAGTTCATATGCATGCAACAACAAACGACTTGTGAATGTCCGCTGACGGCACACTACCCACAAACAAATTTAATAAAATTTGCCAATGTTACATTTCGCCTATAAGCAAAAGTAGGGTTTCAATACTAAAAATTTGGGGCCACTGAAGCATAATGTCACGCCACATAATCCGTAATATTCATACAAGCAGACATAAGGCGTTTACAAATTCCTAAATGAAACCCCGTAATGCACATATGTGATGTCTGAGAATGTTGTGCAGGTCAAGAATGAACTTAAGTAATGGCTCGAACAATCAAACTTATATACGGTCACTACATCGACCAAGATATTTGTTTTAATACATTCGTATTAGGCCTTCAAGATTTATAATAAAGAAAATTTACTTTCAGAGGAATAAAGCTTACAACGAACACGATCCTCTGTTAGCCAGTAGACAGAGCTGGTAAGGTTCCAACAAATAAAATGAAATTGTCCATAAGTATCCTGATGATGACCATGTTGACAAAAAATGTCCATCAGAGGGGCCCTAAATATTTGAAAATGCCTCCCAAATTTTTATGAAAATCCAAAATTCTAAAAAATAACCAAGAATCAAAATATTTAAAATGAAATAAATCATCAAATGCTTAAGGCAAAGCTCATCAATCCTTCGCAATAATTTGTCGATGTGAACAAATATGAAAATCACTTCAGCTCAAAAAGTGCAAATGTCTAGTCAAGAATATCTCTATAATTTATTCTCAATCAATCTGTTCCCAGTAAGGATGTGGCATGTGTCATCTAATCAGTGATTTCGCCACCAAATGGCATAATCAAATTACGGTCATGATAAAAGCTCGTATATTCCCCAACGACGTTAAATCATTGAACAATGAATCAATAGGATATGACCGATAGGGTACAAGGAGCTCTATTAGCTAATTTGGTTTCAAATTTGTCCCCTTAGATAAATATTCATCCTATATCTACAATGTACCATTGGACGAAGCAACACATGACTATCAACAAGGATACTTCTCTCAAGTTGGGTCAACTACCTCCTCTAACTAAGTAGACCGGAGACCCTAATGACCCTAAACGATGAAACCATGGGATCTTTATCAGATTTATCATCATCTCCCACCATCCGCTTTAAGTATAAGGTGATAATTTTTCAACTTTAAATGTTAAGATTTCAAATACCAAATCACATTGTTACTATAAGCCACATGTTATGTATATATTTAATGACTAGCCTTAATCGAAAGTTCTCTCTTGTTTTCGGGAGAGCTAATTAACTATAGAGTTTTTCGACTCTATGAAACTTGAACTTATATCATAAAGTCCTCAAAAAATGAGGGTGATATCTCTTGATAATGTCTTATTCAAAACCCAATATGCTATCTAAAAATTTGCCTGAAAAACTTAAACATTAAAAACCTCCTCAACAACTCGAAGAAAAAAAGGAGCAGTGGAGAGGCTAGATTTCCACACAAATATCACACAAAACATCAAAGTTATATTCCTCAAGTCTAGGCTTAAGAAATAAAATATTGTTGATTAAGTAATAAAATGATAGTTTTTGAGCATATAAGATAATTTTTATCAACGAAAAAAATGATTTTTTAAGTAAGCTTTTAGTTATGATCTTTCTTTTTTAAATGATTCAATGTATCATTAAACAACATAATATAAATTTGATTCATAAAATAATAATAATACTATTTTACAATTATTTGAACATTAAATTTTATTTCGTTAAACATGAAGTTTACATTAACTTAATATTATCATTTTTTAAGTTATGTTCAACCCCTCACTTGCTTAAAACCCTAATAAAGAAATTATAAAAAAAAAACCCCTAACATTAACAATCCAAAGCAAAGTAAAACATTCACTTTCGGTACTCATCCATTATGAATATGATTGCAAAAAAATGCATAATACCATAGAGCTTCTCACAACTTCGCTTCTCTGCCCATAAATTCAGAACAAATTTAAAAAATAAAAAACAAAATCTGCAGCCATCTGAAAAAGAACTTACGTATCAAACCATATTCATTCATCTCATATTTACAGCCAGTCACCGAAAAAAAACAGAAGTCTAGCTCAGGAAGAGGCAAAATGATTGACTGCTAAGTGCTAATAATGCTGAATATTATTAATATATTTCAAAGTTGAGGGTTGGGCCATTCTTGCTCCTCCAACTACTACAAAACGAGCCGTCAACTTCTAGTTTCTTTGCAAACTGTAGCAAACAACAAAGAAGATGACTTACTCCCAGGATTTCAGGGGGAATAGAATTTCCATACATAATTGGGGCTCCAACCAAACCAATTCTCCAAAAAACTTTGGTCTGAAAAATTAATCAATCAGCTGCTGACCGCTGAAAGCAAGCTTCCACCACTTTTGGTTGGAACCACTACCTCCCAACCCGGTCCTTTCAAAGGAAGAGAAGGAGCACTCTCTTCACTGCCATCTGTACCTCTTCCTTGAATCAAATCACTGCGGTCCATAAGTCGAAGCAGATCTTCATCGCTAATGTCGGTCTGATAGAGTTTGTCTTCGGGATCCTCTTCATTGCGAAGCAAGGCTAGCAGCTCAGCTTCCTGAAAATTATATAGTTCAGCAGTTGATGAGATCCAATGAAGGTCTAACTAAGATGCAACACGAATATTTTTAAGTTTTTATGTGAAAAGAACGCAGTATCAGTTATGTTGAGCAAACTTTAGAAGAAACAAAAATACATCTAATGCGTTGGCTCTCGCCCGGTCCTGATGGAAATCTCCTTTACCAATTACCACATGCTCCAGCTTCAACTTTCCAAAAGCTCTTTTTATTATTTTTCCCTGTAAACAAAAGGATCATAGGATAGTCCAACAAATCAAAAGATGATCAATTTCAGGAAAAGTTCATCCACTTACCTCTACAGAATGTGAAGTAGCCAATCTGTAAACATGAACGGGTCTAGTTTGTCCAATGCGGTGGCATCTGTCCATTGCCTGCAAATCCATCTGAGGATTCTGCATGCCATACAAACCAAAAGAATAAAAAATTTAAGTGCTAAGAATCATAGGAGATTTATACAAGTAAATGAATATTTCGGCAAAGCAGAATGGATATTTACCCAATCACTGTCATATATAATACACGTATCAGCAGCTGTGAGATTAATCCCCAAACCACCCGCCCTAGTGCTGAGAAGGAATATATTAACATTGCTCTTTAAGTTGTTAAATTCTTCTATCTGTTTTGGAAGGAAGAGCAAAGAAAAATAAGATAAAAGTACAAGTCAGCCTTAATTAGAAGGATGAATAATATAATGAGCAAGGAAATGAAATGTCTTATAATCATTATACTAATAATAATAACAAAAGTTTTCTCATACCAAGATGCAAGACTAGTTCATTTTAATGCATTCATGATATGCCATTCCAAATGTATCTCTGAACATATCAGCCAAATTTCTCCATGTGAACATCTATCCATTACCTTAGCACGTTTGATTTCAATTTTAGTTTGGGGAACTCTGTCATAAAATGATAATCCATATCAGACATTTGACTCAATAGGATGTCTTGAAGGACTATCCATTATTCTGGGGAGATTAAACCATAAAATTGAGGGCTTTCTTTTAAATCCACGGGGTAACAATGTTTAGTTTGTATTTTAGAGATTGATTATAGCTCCTTAGATTCAATCCATATATGATTCTTTAATAAAAGTCTATATTTTATATTTGGCATGATCCTTGAGAATTAACAATGATAATTTCATGCAAGTAAATATAAGAATCTATGATGAATTTAAAAAATTTGCTTTTAATGTGGAAACAATCCTTCTCTTCACAAGATTCAATTCCTTTATGGATAATGACGATTAAAAATTTCTTGTCAAGATCTTTTATCATTACTACACAAATCTCTCTATCAATGCTCTATATCGATACACTTCATTAATGCTCCCAATTAAAACCTATGTCGATGCTCAAAATCATTGCTCTTTATCAACACTCTCCAATAATAACTCTATCAATTCTCTTTCTTCGTCACTCTACATTGATACTTTCATTGATGCTCTCTATGAATATCTAAGTTAATGGATCTTATATGTAGCTTGTTTAACTAAATCTTACTGCCAACTTCTTGCCTATGATTCAGATCATTCTCACTTTAATGAATCAATAATCATGCAAAGCTCATAATTTATGAGCAACAAAACTTTTGATTGCTTTGTCTATAATCGTTGCTACTTCGATGCTCAAGTTTACAGGAATACACTATGATATCTAAATTATCAAGAGCATTCTTGTTTATTGCTCTCTCTTACCTAAATATGTATGCATATATATTTGTACTAAGAAAACAATTTCAATAAAATATAGTCGTTTAAAATTTCATATCCCTATAATGATGGCAATCATTTTCATTTTATGGAGTTTACTTATTTAACCACCAACACAAGATTTGGAAGCAATCGATTTACCACAAAAGTTAAATTGAAAAAATGCATGTTATGTAGCTGAATCCTTAATGATAAGACTTTTTTACAATTTTTTTTTCAATATAATTCAAGCTTTATTTGGATTCTATAAATTTAAGTGAATGAAAATGAAATAGGATTTAAAATCTTAAATCAATGCTCATTGGTTCACAAATAACCATAAGTTATCTGCAAAACACCTCATGTTCTTCAATTTTCTACCAATCAAAATATACTCTTAAAGCATCTTTGTGATCATCACTATATCTTAAGTTAAATATTAATGATTAAAAATAAACTATCAATGAATCTATATTATATTTCATTTTATTTATTAAACATAATTATATCAATTTATGTTAAACATATTGTTCAAAATAAGCATATACCTGAAAAGATTGAAGTAGCTCATGTGGAAGATAAGATTAGAGATAGTTGCCTTAGATGGTTTGTTCACATAAATGGTGGCCTTCCAATGACCCGGTTAGAAAAGTAGATGTATTAAATTTGGCTTATGTTAAAAAGGTAGAGGCAGATCAAAAAAAACTTGGTCATGAAATATTAGAAATGACCTTTTTTATAAGATTTAAATGAAAATACGACTCTTAACATGATACAATAGAGAAATGGAATTCATGTCGCCGACCCCACATAGTGGGATAAAAGCTTGATGTTGCTATTTTTGTTGTAATATATTATACATATTATTATAAATAACATCTAGGACAATGCAATTCAAATAGTCAATGATAAATTAAAGAAATCTTGCCTTTAGGCAATCCCTATAAAGAACACATCTTTTTCTTGTAGTCATAAGGTTCTTCCTGGTCTTTTTCTTTACCTCTGGTCTTCCTTATTAAAGGCTCACATTCATCAATTATAAAATCTCCAACTCTTATACCCATCATCACCTTGATTCTTCCTTTACACTAAATTCTTCTATTCTGATCAATCAAACATCAAAGGTTCATCATAAACTTGGCTTCCACTACCCCTCTTATCATCAAAGCCTAAAAAAAGCATGAGCTCTTAAAGAGATAATTAAGGTTGCCAGTTCTTCATATACAAGAATAATCAATGCAATTATCCTACTAAACAATCTGTAAGTACTGGAATAGATGCATACTGTCAAAAGTCGCACACAAGCTTGCAGATAAAGAAATAAATAGCACTGAAAACAACTAACCTGTCTCTTTCGTTCATCCAATTTAACTCTACCATCAATCCTACAAACCTCCATGCCTTTTTCACTCAAATAATATTCAAGCAGATCCACAACTCTAGTAAACTGAGAGAAAATTAGAACCTGAAAAAAAAATGAAGGCAAGTTACAGAAACAAAAAAATTTAAAAAATACTACACAATAAGAATAAACAAGATCACCACAATACTTTATGTTTTCGGGGAAGTAGCAATGCCAACAATCTTTCTAGCAGCTGGAATTTACCACATTGCTCAACCAAAATATCAATGGGTGGATACGAAACTGTAGAGAGACAAAAAAAATTAAAAAAGGATGATTTCAACAGCTTTGTTAATAAAATTTATCCGTGGCATGCAAAAGCACAAACATGATTCATCGTATCCAGATTGCAATATATCAGGATGATTGCAATTCTTCCTAAGCTGCATTAGCAAGTTATTCAACTTTCCCTTCATCCCAGGCCTTACAACACCTGTTTAAAAGCCCAAAATCAACACAAAACACAAAGAAACTACCTTATCAAACCCATAATACAAAACATTACAGTTTCTCATAAAAGTATGCCCCTATTACATCATTAGCAGCAACCATATCTACATAATTGAAACATCTTACCAGAAGATACTGTTTCTATTAAATAATTCTCAAGTGTCCGATTAAGCAGGTGGTTCTGAATATTCTTTTGTTGCTCAGTCATATTGGCATAGAGGATTATCTCTTTCTTTCGAGGAAGCATCCGCTCAACATCTGCCTTCATTCGTCGAAGAAGAAATGGCCGTAAAATTGAATGCAACTTTGATATAACCTGAAGCCAAGAACAGAGCCTCCAACATCGTTACATGCAAAAGGCATTAAGCCATAGATAGAACATTTAAAGATATACCTGAACCCTTCTCTTTTCTTCGCTTTCTTCTTGTTCACCATCACTATAGTATTTCCCGGAGAAGTCAAACCTTATAAATAGAGTGGTTTAAAAAACAATACAAATTGTCTTAGGAACTCAAGGTACACAAACATACTTGGTGCAATATTAGTTTTAATAATACAAAGTTTCCAGAAAAAAATGTAATGAACATATACAAAATTAACTACCAAAATAGGAATCACAATGGTGGAGATAAGCATATTTACACATACATGAAACCTATCATCAAACTGGTTTAGATTTCTTTTCCTCGACTTCGACAACACTATTTTAATCACTCTAAATTAAATTCTCTAAGGTCCATATTTGGTAAACCCTTGCAAGCCGAAGCTACAACAACACGTCTGTCTAGACCGTCTATGACAAGGGTTCTAGCTGATTTAGACGTTACTAGGGCTTTGGACAATGAAGTTTAGATCGGCTTGTCTTCTCCAGGTTATTGCTAAATATTATATTTGAAAATTTTTTAACACAAGTACTATGATTGCTACAAAGCTCATCTAGATAGAGAAAACAATCTATTATCGATCCTTGCAACATTTAAATATGGGAGGTATGTAAGTGAAAAAAAGGGATGACATTAAAAAAAGTTGATTAGTTCTTATTTTACACGTCTACAAAATCTCATTTTATTCACATTTTTATAAGGTTTCAAATTAGTACCTTTTTTATTTATTATGCAGTTAAAAAAATGTAAATTATGACTAATTGTGCTCATGGGGGATGGTGGACCATATGATCTAAAGGGTGGTCCGCCCTCATGAAAATAACAATCTTTGTGTTCAAAACACAATCATTGAGCAGAATTTCCCACACACAACCTAAAAACTTAACTAGATTAAACTGAAGTTTGTGACTCAAGATTTCAATGTAATTTAGAATACTATTGTATTTCATTTATTTCTTACCTGCAAATCATGGAGCTATCCAGGGACTTGCAAGAGAGAAATTTTTTTAATTTATGCAACTTTAATATACTTTTCATGTATTTACCTTAAAAGAGATTTTTGGGAAGTCAATAACTTTTTCAAAAAATTGAACATATTTAATCAAAATATGGTGATACTAACAATTTAAACAAAGGTCAGATGCTCTAAAATTCGATTCTAAATGATGAAGAAAACAGCCCTACTTCAACTAAAAAAAACACATGTCACACTCCAACAATAATAAATTCATATAATAGACTACCAAAACTAGTATATGGATATAAAAGAGTAGTTTTACGTTGAAAAGAAAAAAATATAATCAAAATTCACACCCTGAAATGAATAGTTGCTTTCTTTATACAGCTTACTGATTTGTGAGTTGTGAGGTTAGGTTTTAAAAGGGTCTATGAAATTAAGTGGTTGAAAGCCATTCTTTCTAAACCTTTTTTAAAATTAGCAAAGATGATTATGTTGAACTTCGACTTTTCTAGGCCAATGTTCATCTAGATAGGCTAAAAATATCAAGTGAGAGGCAAAACGCTTAGGCTAGCTTTTGAAAATAGTTTGAAAGATTAATAAATGCTTGATATATTTCAGAATAGTTCCTGCTTAGCTTCACGATAACAAGGATACAATATTTAAATAGGTGAGAACTGATGAAATTTTTAAAGATAACTAATTCTAAGTATTTCAACCAGCCTTGGGTTTTTTTTTTTTTCTAATTGGAGTTCTACACGCACTCAAAGTCAACGAAATAATGCATACTCAGTCCCAAACTACCTAGCTTTTTAAATATTAAAAGTCTTTTCTACTGTCATACCAAAACAAGACCTTTCCCGCAAGGAAAGTAAGAACCCTCAGCTCCTGCATGAAATTAGAATCCACATATGAAAAAGTTTCTAATACTATTAGACTCTTATCGGCATTCATTGACTTTTCAACATTTACTTAGGCGATGGAAGAGGATCTCAAGCATGCACAAGTCCACATTGATTTGAGACATTGCTTTTACTAATTCAAATTTCATGGTTGATATCAAATCTCTCTCTTTTTGAAGTCGTATACAAAATCAACATACTCATTATAATTAGCAGCTTTGTATCAATATCAAGATCATGAAAATGAGCCTTTTTTAGACTTTGAACTCATAATGGATCTTGAAGAATTATTTTGGGCCTCATTGAGCAAATAACTTTTTTTACTAAATTGGAATTACTTATGAACTATTGATCAAACTTGATAGGGTTAGTACACATCTAGAAGTAAATATAAGTTTAAACACGTAAACCAAAGTATTCCATGATACAGTTCACCTAACCTAAACCAATATGCTTTAAATAATCGATTGCAAAAAATTGGTTCAAATTTCACAGTTTTGTTCTTTTGCAATACCTCAACATTGCATGAGTGAGAAAAAAGTTCAAGCATTACATTTTATTTCAGAAGAGCTAAAAACAAATCACTTATTTTGACTTTTTAACGCCATAGATGGATTTAAAAAAATATACATGAAAATCTTCCTCCAAACCATATATGCAATTGCAACCTTTATCAAATATGGAGTGTTAGAGTGGTTCTTTTTTCTTCTAATGAAAATATTTTAGCTACCTTTCACCAACTAGCATGTATATGTCCTAGTTTTAAAGAGTTCAATAGTAGGCAGGTAAAATTTCATGAAATAAATCTAAAATTCCCTAAATAGTTCGGATCAAGCTAACGATGTGTTAGACCGATCCAGCCGGTCTGCACGGAACCGGCCCAATGCAACAAAGGCAGGATCTCGGCCTCCTGCGGAGATTGGGCGATCCGAAGACCCAAGCAGAGCAATTTAGGAAGGATTTTTGAGAGATTTCAGAGGGAAATTTGAATGTAGGTATTGTTTAGGAATTTCCTTTTGATTTGTATGCATTAAATAGTTTGTTTTCCTAGGGTTATGACATCTTGAATTTGGCTGAAATTTAAGATCTCTTAGTTTGTCTTGGGCTCTAGCAACATCTAGAGATTGAGAGAGAACATCTAGAGATTGGGAGAGATAGATCCTCCTCTCGAATTGAGGATCACTTGTATCTTGTTTGTTTTTCTTCTGCTAGTTAATTTTTGCAATAAAATCTTCCATTTTCCCTGATTTTCATTGGAGTTTGGAAGAGTTTCTACAAGTGTTCCCTATCAAATTGGTATCAGAGCACGACGATCAAAGGGGAACCAATGGCCGGAAGGAAAGTGGAAATTTTGGAGGGCGAACTTGGGAAACTCAAAGCAAATTTTGAGGAGAAAATTGATGATTTTCAAAATCAAATTACATCCGTCAATGAAAAGATGAAGGAAAAGTTCGCCGTGGTGGAAGAAAAGTTGAGGAAATTGCTTGAAACCAAAACAAAACCGGTGACATCGGAAGCAAAAGAAACTACCGGCAACCATGAAAGAGATGAGAACCCTAACACGTTTAGGGGAAGAGAAAATCCATAAGTGGAGATCCATGAGGGAGAATTTGGAATGCCTCCTTTATAACCACTTTCTAGGGAGGAGATGATCATTGGCAACACAAGAAGGGGTGTTGAATTTGTAAGGAGAGGTGATGATTTCGATCGTCGGGGTGCTGATTTTAAAAGAATAAGATGGTATTTTGATGAATGGTTTGGGTATGATCGTTGGAGGGAAGATCGTAACAATTGGGGAGCACCTTCTCTTTGAGGAATTGGGGATTATGGAGAATTTAAGGAAACGGGTGTAACCCGAGGGTGAGGAAACTAAAAATGTCAATCTTTGAGGAGGAGGATGCGCACAGGTAGATCTACAAAGTATAAAGATATTTCGTCGTCAATGGGTTGACAAAGTAGGAGAGACTGACGACTTAGAAGGGAAAGCTTTGTCTTGGTATCAGTGGAGGGACATGCGACGACCCATACGGAGTTGAAGAGAGTCCAAGGATGTCTGGTAGCACGTTTTCGAACTGGCAGCGGAGGAGACTTCTACGAGCAGTTCTTCACCATAACACAGGAGAGTTCAGTGACGGAATACCGAGAAAGATTCGAGTACCTTGCTAGCTGATTAGACTGCCTTCCTGAGACAGTGCTAGAGGAAAATTTCATAAAGGAACTAATACCAGAGAACCGGACATCGGTTAGAGTAATAAGGCCTCGTGACTTAAGAGAGACTATGGAACTAGTTTAGTTGGTGGAGGATCAGAGGCACCTGGAGAGAGAAACTGAAGGTGGTAGCTCAGTAAGCTCGTACAGGATGACCACCACCTTTTTGACACCCAAGGAGCCAACACCGAGCACTCTTAGGGAGACATCAAAGGAGAAGACTATAGGAGGAAGACCTAGGGACAACTTCAAGAAGCTTACAGAGACGGAATTACAGGAGAAGACAACGAAGGAGCTATATTTCAAATATGACGAGAGGTATACACCGGGGCACAGGTGTAAGGACCAAACTCTTCAAGTTCTTATTGTTTGTGATGAAGAAGAAATGGAGGGTGTCATCTTTCCACCTTGCGGACAAGGTGGATCTTTGGAAGGGAGTATTATAAGACTGGTCCAGCCGGTCCGCATGAGATCGGCCCAGTGCAATAGAGGCGGGATCTCCACCTCCTACAGAGATCGGACGATCCAAACGCCCAAGCAGTGCAATTTAGGAAGGATTATTTTAGGGATTTGGGAGGATTTGGGAGGGAAATTTGAATGTAGGGATTGTTTAGGGATTTCCTTTTGATTTGTATGCATTAAATAGTTTGTTTTCCTAGGGTTAGGGCATCTTGAATTTGGCTGAAATTTGAGATCTCTTAGTTTGCCTTGGGCTCTAGCGGTGTCTAGAGATTGAGAGAGATCGATCCTCCTCTCAAATTGAGGATCACTTGTATCTTATTTGTTTTTCTTTCGTTAGTTGATTTTTGCAATAAAATCTTATGTTTTCCCTAATTTTCATTGGAGTTTGGAAGAGTTTCTCGCTGTTTTTTGAAAATTGATAGGAAATACTTGAGATCTACAAGCGTTCCCTATCCCGATGATAACGATGATTCTAACAAAACAAAATGAAGGTTGGACTTATAAGATGCCATTAATGATACATATGTTCAAGAGGAAAGTTAACAACTTGTTCCACAACTAGTAAATCCAATTATTGTTGCACTTGTTATTTGCTTTCTTCTACCTTCATCTAAGCAATGAGCATTACAAAGCATGGATTTGGATAAACTCATAAGAATGATAGCATACAAGCTCTTAATACCAAACCATCTATGTTTCTACGATATTATATTTCTTGTTGTAGATGCTGATGTTTTGAATTTCAATTGTTTCTTAAATATATATGAAATCTATTGGAAGCTAATCTGATATTTTTTTTCAATAATGACTTATTGAATACTAAAAAGTTATATTTCTGAAGTAGATATGGATGTTTAGAATTTCATTTGTTTCATGTAATTGAATTCTATTGAAAGCTCATATGAAATTATTTCATTAATAAGTCATCAAATACAAGAATTCAACAATGATATCAATGGATGCGTCCACTTGGTTCTAGGTACTATAAAGAAAGTGTAATAAAAAAATAAATTAAAAAGAGTAATCCCTAAGATTACCTAAAAAGAAGGAAAATTTTCTTTAGAGAGCCTTTGATAAACTAAACAAATCATGATTACTAAAAAATCCACTATGCATACTTACCAAGATTCAAATTCTTGATGGGATGAGAAAATATCAGGTAGAATAAAGTTTAACAATGACCAAAGCTCTGCCAAGTTGTTCTGGAGTGGTGTTCCGGTTAAAAGAAGCTTGTTTTCAATAGGCAAGCGTCTAATTTCCCTTAATAACTTGCAATTCATATTCTTTAAACGATGACCCTATGACAAGAAAATAGTTGATCAGCAAGAAACAATACTAGCAAGTTAAACAATGAGAATGGAGTACACGGATGATGACAGAACAAAATTTAGCTTCAATGTTACCTCATCTACAACAACATATTTCCAAGTATAATGGGACAAAAACTTTGCATCATTCATGACAACCTCATAGGAAGTAATCACAATCGGAAATTTAGGGCCTATTTCCCTTGGCATATACTTTCTCCTTAATTCAGCCCGATCAGCCTTTGAGCCATGGTATATGATAGCTTTCATAGATGGAACAAACCTGTAACAATATTCCCAATAAAGGAGAAAATCTAATGCTCGGCATAATTGATATGAAAAAGAACAAGGGGTTTTACCTAGATACTTCATTTACCCAATTCGATAGGGTAGAAAGAGGAGCTATGACCATGTATGGACCATCAAGACCATTGCCCTTAAGATGAGCAAGGAATCCAATTGTTTGAATTGTCTTACCAAGACCCATCTGATCAGCAAGGATTCCATTAAGACCATTTTGCCACAACGATATCAACCACTTCACACCTTTAACCTGATAAATTTTCAACTTTCCACCAGTCATTAGTGGGATAAGTTGCCTCTGTTCTTTTTCAACCCTTTCTTCCTCTGTAAGGTTAGCATCCTCAGGTGCAATACATTCATTTGACCTTGTTAACATGGCCGCAACAGCTGTTCTGGCTTTCCTCTAAACAACACCAAAATGAAGGCATAACTTTATGGGATAAACAAAAGTTGGAGCGATTATTTAAAATTTTCAATAGTTGTGGTAGTATATGTGCACTAGCAAAGTCATGTATGTTGCAAACTATTTAACAAAGCAATTAGCAATTATAAGCAAGCACACCGATTCTTGAGCATCAACATAAAACCACAGAAATATGCATTTTCCTTCCCTTTATATATTAAATTTTTGCTACATATTACAACAACAACAACATCATCATCAAGCCTTTGTCCCACTACATGGGGTTGGCTACATGAATCTTTTTCGCCATTGTGTCCGGTTAAAAGTCAAATTCTCATTTAAATCTAATAAAGAAATATCATTTCTAATATTTTCTAACCAAATTGTTTTAGGTCTACCTTTACCTTTCTTAACATAAGTCAAATTTAATACCTCAACTTTCCTACTCGGATCATTAGAAGACCTCCGTTTAAAATTTTGCTACATATTACAAACATAAATTTAGATGCTAATTTGATTGTATGATCGTAAGTATGTTAAAAATTTACCTGAAGCCCAATTCACATTGTTATATTACTAAAGCAAGTTCTCTCCAAACTGTAAGTGTTAGATGATTATTCTTTGATGGTGCCAAGAGTCATATGATTAGTATGATCGCATTTCGTATTGCTTTTAACATCAACTTAAGATTACTAATTGGGTTCAACTGAGTATCTATATTAACCTAACTTAACTACATAGTCCAAGATTTTGAGCTTCCTAATATGCAATATATTCCTCTTCTGTGCCAAAAAATCTTTGGTACTTACTATGGTTGCTGGAGCATCGGCAGTAATAGGTTTGAAACAGGTACTTGGGTTCCATTTTGCCAGATTATATACGAAATACTATCAAGAATAGCTCCTAAAACTAGATATTACCAATGGAGTATATATTCTTAGTAGCAAAGCATATGATAAGATCCCCGAGCAAAATGTTATTCTTGTTTTGCAAAACGCATAGTTAGTGCGCATGTACTTAAATATCTTTTATCCTTTGTTTGAGCGTAACATGTATGTTTCTCATGCTTCTAAATGGTCAAATATTAAGTTTGCAGTCCGCACGATTGGTGATTTCATGTATGAAATATTGCTGAGATATTTGCTATAGGACTCACTGTGTTATACTGGCTGGTTGCCTTCCTCTTCTGACCACGGCCAGCCTTATTCCCATTACAGGCGTCCGCTTCAGTCTGATTTTCCAAACCGCTCTGCTAGAAAAATGTTTAGCATCGTAAGTAAAAGAATAATAACACATATTATTTATAGAACTTAAGCAGTCATTGAAGAAATAGTACAAATGTTATATCCTCCATCTTCTCCAGAAGAAACTCGGAATACAGCTGCGTTTGTGTAAGAAGCTCATCCAACTTGCTGAACTTTACTTCCAAGCTTGGCGTCACTTGCTCTTCCTGCTTATCCGTCTCTTCCTCCCTCATTCGTTTCTCTAGCAATTTTTCCTCCTCTTCCTCCATGGTTTTTGAGATGAGGAGCGTATCACCATTTTTCGCTTCAAGTTCGAGCGGCAGAAGTGCATCATCCTCACTGATCTTTCCATTCTCTTCATGGATGTTGCTCTGATTCCACGAGAGACTCAACGTCATCAGAAAAAGGTGACAGAAAATCAATGAGAAACAAAACAAATAACACATTAACCAAAAAACCATGTAAAATATGGAACGTAAGCTAGCCATCTAGCCATTATCAATACGAATCCTCAATACCATCGCCAGCAGTAAAATGTGGGGAAATTTTTGATGAAATTGAATAGATAGAGACGCGATCAGCATTGCCAAACTCAATCGCAAAAAATTATGTCATAGAAAAATGGAAGCAAAAACAAAAAACCTCGTCTTCTAGAACAGATATTGGAGAAGCCGTCGCTTCATCATCTTTCACCCCGTTCTCTATACTCGCCTCCATTTCCCCCAGCTGCAAATATCACCAACAAAACTTCACATTAATGAGCCAGCAATCTCGGGAAAAAGTGAGGGAAATTTTTAATTAATAAACTTAGGGCAAAGGATTTCCCCCTATTAAGATTGCTCCCATAAAAAAATAAAATGATAAACATCCAAAGAAAAACAAAAATTTGAAAAAATCACTTGCGTTTTCTATGGAATCGTCTCAAGGTTTTTGGTGGAGAAGAATCGGCAGCCGGCGGCGATATGGAAGAGCAAGTGACGGAGCTTAGAGCAGAAAAGCCAAGTAGGGCATTATTGCGTTTCGGCGGGAAAATAGCGAAGACAGATTACCTTAAAGGGTCGACAACTTGACTTATTTACAAGCCTCCGTTCATAAATGTTGCCAGATGAAAAGAGTAATATTGTAAATTGTTTGCAGAATTTGAATTTTTTTTTCTTTCGTGCTGTGTCGCATGACTGCCTCGGACCGCACGTTGTACCAGCCATTTTTCCCACAGATGGCAATTCACAGAAGCTATTTAAATAATAAATTATATTACTTTAATTTTTTTTTGTTATTATGTAAAAAATAAAAATTCAATGATAAAAATTAAATTTAAATTTTCCTCATGGCAAGAAACATTTTAATTTTGATTTTATGTCTCATATTAATAATTATTAAAAAATATGCACTCTTTATTGTGATGGAGATATATGCTTCAGTATTTTGTTCAGATTAAAATAATAAATTTATTAAACAAATAGAGTTGGATGATTGCACCTTCATAGCATCTCCAATCGAAAATAACATTTTTCACTCCAAAATGTCGTGAAACTACAAAATGCGGCGATTCATCTCCAATCAAATTTAACTTTTTCACACTTTTGCAGCTAAAGGTCCTCTCTTCTTTCCCGCGCCAAGTTCAGTAGAGAGGTAAAAATGACGGAGATGAACAGTGCAACGTCAATATTGGCACTGTTCACCCGCAGCCAAATAGCGAGAAATTTGCAGTATGGCTGGAGCTGACCAGGGACGCTATTCAAGCGGTTGCAGTTCGGTTGGAGATGCCCTCAAGACTTATATGCAATCATTAATCATATGAGTTGAGACATGCATCTTTTCCTCCCTTCATTCAAGCGGTTGCAGTGCGATTAAAGATGTTCGAAGAAGGTTCGTGAATAGCCAAATATCTAATCTGCACGATTCAAGCATAGTCTGCACAATTTTAGTCATTTTTTTTTGAAATTTTGAAATATTTTATGTATTTTGGATATTTTGCCCCCCTAAAAAATATTTTTTTCTCTAATTTTATCAATCCTAAACATCTTTGTCCATCTCCCACAAAAAATTTTTTTTTGCCCACCCTAAAAATAAAGCTGAATCCGCCCTTGATCCGCTGCACCTCAGAGGCATATAACAGCCCTCTGTATCCCGCTAGGCCGTCGGGAAGAGCAATGGCATTTTGGACAAGGGTCTTGAAGCCGAGTCGGATCTGTTCGAGATCTCTCTTCAGAGGTGAATACGGCATGGGAGAGTCTGTATCGAAGTTCTTCCAGGATTTTCATTTGGAGAGACGAGAAGCTTGTTAAACTTGTTAGCATTGAAGTGCCAAGGCCCAAAAAAAAAAAAAATTCCTTATTATTTGCCCGCGATAACCAAAACGAGCTCTTTGATTCTTTGCGCTGTTAGGTTTAGTGAAGTTTGAAGAAGCATTTGTACATGTTTACAGTGTACATGGAATACAAGAAAGATACATAGAAGAAGCATTTTAAAGCATCAGAAAATGGTTTGCAATAAAAGAAAAAAAATGTTCTTTAATTTTTTGAAATGATGTTAATAAAGATTCAGATGATACGAAATCTTTGATTTTATGTTCATTTTCTTGGTGGTATCAGAAAGAAGATCAGTGAGTAAGACCCTACTTATAAATAAACATTTTAAAAATTATAAGATCAGATATTAAGACCCTACTTCTTAAAGAGCAAAAAATAAAAAAAAAAAATTTCTCTCTATCACAAATATATTTACGTTTATTGCAGCACTCTGCTAAATTAATACACATCAAAATATTATATCTTATAATCTAAAAAAAATTATAATAAGATAGTGCAATAAATAAATACACTAGTTTTATTTTATAACACTAAATAATACTAAATTGTTATAAATATACTGTTTTTATAAATACATTAGTTGTAATGTCAAAATAAATTATTACAAAAAACCCGTTTTTACTTTACTCTGGATCTTCCTAACCAAACAAGAGAAACAATTCTCCTGCATTTATTTTATAGACATCCCAAACAGTCTCAAAATATTTGGAATGCACTAAATTTATTTTACATTGCATTTACTTTATACCGCATTTTCTTTTCAGCCAACCAAACAGCCCCTAAGTACATTATAGTGTCATGGATATCTTTTAGCTTTACTAATCATATTAATTTTACTATTAATTGATATTGACATTGATTGATATTAAAATTGAGTGGAACATGTATATTGATTCTTTTGTCTTGTATTAAGTGCAGCTGCGAATTTTGGTTACTTGGCCAATATTATGCTCATTATGTAATTTTATTTGATTTCACGTAAAGATAAAGAGCCTTTAGAGTGAGGATACCTAGTGATGATGGTTTAGTGCTAGTTTAGTTTACTTCCAACTTTAGCTTTGATGTATATTTTCTAGCTTGTAATGACTATTATGTATATACTTTTGGACTCGGGACTTTGAATCAAGATGTAAATATTGGTCATAGTAATCTAATTATAATTTTGTTTTTTTTTTTAATTTAATTAGTTAGTTGTGATTGTCAATGATTTGATTCTTAAAAAATTGAAAGGATGGTTGAAAAAAAAAATGAAATTCTTCCATTTTAGATGTTGGGGTGTCACTTAAGCTACATCACTCCTATAAATTTCTCATTTTTATAATCATATATGTGGCCGATGATGCAACACCCTTGCCTTAACCCAAATTTATAAATAGTGGACCATATAGAGAACTCGAGTTGCATTACTTTTTGCACTCAAGCTTATTCGGTGAAATTAGAGAGCTTTCATATTATAATTCACTATTGTTTTTTTTTTTTTTTTAATTCCTTTATTTATCTTTCGATAGTGCTCTCAATAAGATGTAGTGTGATTTATGAATAATTTTGAATAAATACAGTATTTTTGAAGATGTGATGAGCGTGGAGCATGCCACAAACCAAAATAACAAAGCAAAGTTGCATAATAAGAAGGAATTAGTGAATGTCGAGATCCACAAGGAATCTATCACTACTAGAGAACTTACACATTTAGAGAAAAGAATTAGTCAAATGATCTGAGGAGCACTAGCACGAATGCCAAGGGCCACTCCTCTAGTAGAATTACCAACAAATATATTTTGATTTTGTTGTGAGATAAATATAACTTTTTGGAGTTAGGATATTGCCATTAAGGCTAGTTGTTGATGAAACATATTATCTAAATAGTGTAGATTCACCTTCTTTTTATTGTTGAGAAGATAAGGGGGTTGAAAATAAAAGGTCAAAACTGATAAATATTTATTTATTTTTCCTCATCTAGATTCATACAAGGGAAAGGCAGACGCCATGAATCGTGTATTTTACATCAAATCAATTGTTTCTTTATTTGACATCTCTAATTATCTAAAGTGCTGATTATCCTTCACCACTTGAAGAAATCGCATATCCTATGGTTCTCTTGATGATTTCTACTTTGGGTAATTAGTTCATTCAACTAAAAGTCCGTTTGGGACAGCTTTTTACCTGCTTCTATAAACAACTTTCTAGTAAAAGCTACTTTAATAAACAATAAAAAGTTATTCCAAATAAAATCAAAATGTTGCAATGAGTTAGGTTGATACTTTTGTTGAATATTTGAAGTTGGGAACTATCACAACAATCGTGAATGATCATGGCAAGCTAAAATTAATGTTGCTCAATATCCACTTATCGAAGTTGGGTTACTTAGAAAGTTGGCAATGTCAACTTATTTGAGATGTGTGAAGGAATTATAAATCAAATTTTCACTTGAAGTGGTTTTGTCTTGGGAATGTTGAAGTCGTTTAGGCGAAATGACTTTGGCAAATAGAATTTTAAGACAAGATTATTTCTAGTAAATTTCTAGATAATATGTGGGGTATTGTTCTAAAATAGATCTTTGATGTTAGAAATTCGCCTCCAAGCAACTATGACTATCATACAATTTGCAACAAAAGTTTTATTTTATGGTCATTCGGTGTTTGATGTATGGATTTAATTTGTACTGATTAACCACCATTTTAAGTGGATTGAGGTAAAAGCACTTACAAATACTATTGTTGAATTTATTCACAATTTCATATGTTGCCAATTTTCTATGGTAATCATCACTGATAATGAGCCTTAATTATTTGATAGAAAGATGAAAAAAATTCTCTCGAACTCAAAGAATGTGATCGAAGTCCTTTTAAGTTCATTATCCCAAGAACAATGAGCAATAAGTTGAAGCGACAATTAAGCTCACTTTGAGTTTATTATGGAAGAAAGTGGAAGGCACAAAAGCAAATGAGTTGGAGTACTAAGCCTAATTTTGTGAGTGTTGAGAATGACTCCATCATCAACAATCAAGCTGGCCCATTTTGCATTGTCACATAGGATAGAAGTTATTTTATTTGTCGAGTATAAGCTACATGCCAAAGAGTAGGCGTCACCTCAATTTTTTAAGAAGGGGGCTCTAATGAATGGAGGAAGATAAAAAGGAGGAATAAAGACAATACTTGGGATTCTTCAATAATATAGAATCCAATTCCTAATAATAAAAGAGGAAGTCAAGAGAAGAGTTTACAATTTATATGTTTGTGAGAAATGCTTTCATACCATATATCTTATTTTAAGAAAAGTTGAGGTCGCTACTCAATAATTCGTACTTAGGCAATTTGGTATCTACTCAGGAAAATTCATACAACATCAAAGAGTAAGACATCTTTGAGTCCTACCGACTTCAAGCTTATTTAGTTAACGAAGTCCCATGATGTAATAATCTAATTTTTGTATGATTCAAAACTCAATGAAGAATAAGGGGTTTATTCAAAATTTTTTGGTAGTGAAATGACTAATAAATACGGAGAAGATCAATGGAATGTTAGGAGTATTTTGAATGGAAGACTGATATCGACCCCCTAGATCGAGGACCGTTTATTGAGTATTTGAGTATTTTAATGATATCAGAATTCAGCGATATTGGGCTTGTTGGATTCATCTCGTTGAGGCGCTCAATTCAACTATAAGCATGTCACATTTGAAAATTATTTGGTCATCCAATTTATGGTTTGAACCTTCAAAATGTGCTTCAGGTTTTTGATCTTGACCCATTTGGGTTCGGATTTGGTCGAATATGGTGTCGATGAGTTCATCTTTTCGAGACATTCAATTCAACTATAAGTTTGTTGAAATCAAATAGGGGATGTCCCAAATTTAATTTTAGAAGTTTTAAACTCAATTTTACCTTGAGATTTGTGGCCGATCATGATTATTTATTGATGATATTCAATGTTGTAACATGCTGGTGTAATTTTGGGAGATTTACATACATACCACTTAATACTATTCTATTTATATATTTAACACCTAAAATTTTAATATTACATACATATCACCCATAGTTCATTTTCATACTAAATATGAGTGGTAGAAATGAAATATATGAGTGGTAGGAAAGAAATATAAGTGGTATATTTGATATTAAAATAATATAGAGTGGTATGCATGTAATATTAAAATTTTAGATGTTAGATATGTAAATAAGATGTTATAATGTGGTATGTATATAAATTTCCCTTTTTTTTTTAACAATTATCTGTTCCATTTACAAGACCACCGTGCCGGATTTCCATAGTTCTTTTAATCCTCAATTCCTCATCCGCAGCTGCAATCGATTCATCGTTTCCCACCTCATCTGCTCTAGTGATTCGCTACTCTCTTCTCCCGCCAAAAGCGACGGCATCATGCCCCTCCTCCTCCAGCCCCTCCACAACCAGACCATCTCCTCCTCCCATAACCCCAAGCCTAAATCTCCATCCCCGCACCCACCTCTCCTCCTCCGATTCCGCCCCTCCGATCGCCAAATCGCCCAACACCTCAACACCCTAGGCATCCGCGCCTCTCCGTCGTCTTCCTCGGAATCTCTTCACTGGATGCTCTCCGTTGTGAACTATTTTGAATCCAAAGGCTTCTCCAACATCCATTTCCCCCGGTTATTCCATCTCTGCCCTCAGATGTTCTCCTCCGCTGACCTCAACCGCACCATCGCCCCCGTCTTTTCCTTTCTTATCTCCGAGCTCGGCGCATCCACTGAACAGTCTCGTGATTTCATTGTCCGATGCCCGGAGCTTCTCAATTGAAATATCGAGTTTCGACTTAGACCGACCCTGGTTTTTCTCCGCGAAATAGGAGTTTATAATCTCCATGTCCCTTCCATTCTCAATTCTAACCTGCTTATAATCCCTGTTGGTCAGCTTGGATCTAGGATCAGGTTTCTGGAGAGCATGGGTCTTTCTTACGAGGAACCCGCTGGGATTTGCAGACGATTTTCGTCTATTTTTCGACAGCGAGGAGAATAACCTGAGGCCTAAGTTTGAGTACCTGCTGTACGAAATGGGGGGATCGGTGGAGGAGGTGAAGAGGTTTCCGCAATACTTTGGATTTTGTTTGAAGAAGAGGATAGTGCCGAGGCATTTGCATCTCAAGCAGAGGAATATTAGGCCTTCATTGAAATGGATGTTGATGCCGGGGGACAAAGTTCTATGGCAAGTGGAAATAGAGCTATTGGAGCAACTGGGGTATGATTTTGCCATACTTAGTTTTCTCTCTTGATCGTTATGTACCTTCAAGATGGAGTGATCAAGTTCACGTGAATGCTATGCTTGCTATGTAGTTCTATATTCCTTCCTCATTCTATTACTTGAAATGTCTCATACTTGCCTATACCTTGAAAGTAAAAATAAACAAATAAAAAGTTTTAAAATGCTTTTTTTTTCTTGCAGACATTTTACTTCAATGGTTGGGTTGTAGTGACATCTTTCGGAACTTCACCGGAGTCGCATACTTCCATCAGCCCTTTCATTGAACGTGAGGCTAACTGGGCCCTTGCTCACACGTGCAGTGTGCGGACCAATAAAAATGGTCAAAGCCTATTTGGCCGTGCAGATTATACGTGCCCAGCACAAGGAAAGGGTTGTAAAAAGGCTTGTTGTTCGTGTTTGATCATATTTTACTTGATAATTAACTCATGTTTTACTGGTTTTTATAAGCTAGATCACTAATTATGATTTATTTCATGACCACGCATACAACTAATTTAAAGTTATGATAATTATAATTCTATTATTGATGTGAACAAGTCACAAGCGAAATTCGAACCATATGATAAGGTAAGATGCATCTAAAATTCCAAAACGCTCTATAAAGAGATTTCTTAGGAATCATCTGCTAGAAAGATGAGGCATATAGAACTATGCAACACATCTAGACTTATGCTTAGGAATTGAAAATTTGGAGAGTTATAATAGTGTTCTATTCTTTAATACATAGAATTTGATTTTATTTTATGATTGTATTGACAGTAGAATGAACTCCTATTTCTTTTCATTCCCTCCTTGCTTATTCACTTACAAAACCTTATCAGATATATGCAAATATTGTGTATATTACTGATGGTGGACATCATATGTTTCTTGTGCCATGAAATAATGAACTTATTTATGATGATTTTTTAAATTAATTTGTAGAATCATAATAATTTACCTAAATTTGCATGATATAAATAAAATAATTTATTCATCTGAGCGATTTTTTTTTTGAATCCAAGCTAAATGATGTAAATATAAAAGCTTGTCGCTTGTGCTTATTGATAATGTAATTAACGTGCATTAGTGTGTATTGATTCTTAATTTTTTTGTTTCTAAATTCATTTCAAGGGTAAAGCCATGCCCATGATTATGACTCTTATATGAATGAGATGTGTTATCTAATATTTTGTTATAATTAGTTTATTATTGTAAGCTTTCAACTCAACTCATTGAATTCTAAGTCAGCACATCTAGAATTCAGATTCATTCAAATTGTTGTGATGAGAAGATTTTGAAGGATACATGTTGTTGTATGCTATTATGTCTTTCTTGTTTCTATTAGTATGTCGACCTTGCTACTCGTTGGTTCCATTCACACTAGTTTGCACTATTCATGCCGTTGATTTGATTCCACGTCATTTATTTCTCTAGGACATGCTAGTCATGTTGTTTCCACATCTATTACCCATTAGTTATATTATTGTTGATTTTCACTTGCGATTCCCTCTAAATTTTCACCTCTATTACTATTTTCTTTGATTGTCATATTTGTATCCTGCGAAAGATTTTTCGCTCTAGTGGGCCTCTGTTAATGTGGTAATGGGAGAATTGGATTTTACAAATCAAGAGCTAGATTTTATATGGAAGATTTCATGCTTTATTGGAATTCATGAAGGATGTATTGAAAGTTGTTATATTTGACTATAGCTTTATAGACTTTAAGAAGCTTTTTTTTGGTCTTTTGTGGGTTATAAATAGAACGCCCATGGCATGTAAACAGCATGAAACATTGAAAATTGAGTATTGTAGTAAAAAAAAAAGTCACATCAATGACCATCCTATATCATCTAGATGGATATACCCCTGTCATAGAAACATGTTCTTCATGATCACTGAAATTACTCCAAGAATGTCAGGAAAACCAACCTTTATTCCCATTCCGTCTAAGAATCACATCCTACAACATTAGAAGGCTAAATATGAATTGAAACAGAAGTGATAATTTCAAAACAACGGACAACTTGCCCTTGCTACAAACAACAATATTCAATCCCAGGAATCATAGAAGCCTGAAGCCAGTCTTACTCCAATAGTTAGGATATACTGATAAGAACACCAACACCAAGACTCAATCGTCAATCTATTTCACCACTCTATCCACCCAAAAAAAAAAACCTTCACATTGAAAGAATTGAATCTGTTATAAATTATATAAGTTTTTATTGTATAAGAATCAGTCAAAATCTAAACCATGATCTTGATTATTTTTCTTTTGCTTATTTTCACTGCTTTGGACCACCTTTGTTAGAACGAGGTCTGACTGACTTCACTTCGCCAGAACTGCTTGATGTTGAATTGTTAACCCCATAGTCACTGGTTCGTACGCTGTACTCTTGACTGATTTCATTACTTCCAAATGCAACCTTTCTGTAACGACTGATGTTAGAGGCATAGGAGCCCGAGTCATGGTCTGAACTCGAACTGAAGAGCATACTTTGTCCTGGCTTGACCCCCTCATTCAAGTCATCCAGGGATGAATCACCTTCCAGTGCTCGAGCAATCTGCAGGTACGAATGAATAATTTACCAGACTTTTGCAATGTATACATTTTATAGTTATTTTCTACGCCAATATGCATTTTCTTGGAAGGCATTAGCAAGTAGCAACTAAGACGTTTAGCAAATGTCATTCATTATATTTTCCTAATATCATAGACTGATGGAATGTTCAAAGAATACCTCAATTACTCAAAGTGAATGAGGAGTCGGCTAATTTAAATGTTGTTGCATAAAAAATCCCATTCCAAAAACTACATAATCGTAGAAATATATCTATTGTGGATGGATTAAAAAGGGGGATTAGTTGGTTGGGATAAGGCTAATACTGCTGATGACAATTACGATACCGGTAACAAATAATGCTGAACTTAGTACGGTTATCTGACGATGAAGAGGGAAATTGGTTGTGATTATACTCATGAAGGTAGGAAATAACTCTTTACCTGGCTCATCTTGGGGCGTCTTTTCGCCGAGTGCCGAACACTAGCAGCAGCACATGCTACCATCCGTGTCATCTCCAGATTGCTAAAATTTCCTTCCAATCTTGGATCAGCTAGTTCATCATAGTTCTCCTCAGATAATGTTTCTGCTAATAAAGGCCTTGCCTGATCCATATAGATAATTCTCAGGCAAAAATTGGTTTTATTAGTTCTAGTTTATATCTAGATTGGCTTGCAAACCAAAGACTTACCCAGTCAACCAAGCTATCCTCCATTGCATCACTGTCTACTGGTTTCTTTCCAGTAATCAGCTCCAGAAGCATTACACCAAACGAGAAAACATCCGATTTCTCCGTAAGCTTGCCACTGGATGCATATTCAGGAGCCAGATATCTAAATATTACATAGAAGAGTTTAGCTTCATGAGGAAGGAATACACATGGCTAGACTAGCTATCGATCTATAAAAGTTATTAAGTATTCCCTAAAGGATACTTATAATTATAAAAAAAGAGCAAATATTTTTGAAGAAGTTGTAAGTATTATTATTATTTTTTTAAAAAATCAGATGACAATTTTTTACAGCTATGTCAATTTCGGGTCATGGGTCGGGTTCGAGTCGAACCCGGAATTGACCCGACACTATTTGGGTCAACTCAAACCCAACTTGGTTTTGCATACGGGTATGTTTTTAGGATCCGAACCCGACCCGCTTCGGGATTGGGTCAACCCGACCCGGCCCACTTTGTGATTGACAGTGGCACGCCTCGTGCGTTTAAGGGACTTTGGCGGCCGACAGCATCGCGGGCAGGCGGCGTTCGGCAGCTGGCAGCGACGCGCGACAGACTCGACAGTGACAACGGCTCGTAGGCAGCAGGATCGCGGGCAAATGCAACTGCACGAGTCGCGCGTTAGGTCGGACAGGCGATGTGATGCGCGTCACTCATGGAAGCAGCTCGATGCATGTGGGCAGATCGGGTAGCCGAGTCATTTCGGGTTCTCGGGTCAACCCGAACCCGACCCGTTTTTTAAAATAGGTTGAAAACCCCAACTTGAACTCTACCCGGTTTGGGTTCAAGTCAACCCAAACTCAAAATTTTCTGGTTGGGTTCGGGTCGAGTTTTTGGGTCGGGTCAAATATTGACACTCCTACTTACAAGTCTTATTTTAACAAGTTGGCACTCATCATATAAATTTTTGAAAAGACGAAGCAAGTTGATGTAGCCAAAAACAGAAATATGATAGTTTTATGAAAAACAAGATAGTAAAAAAACTGCCCCAAATAAATCATAAGGGAACTTACCCAAATGTGCCCATGACTCGAGTAGAGACATGGGTGTAGTTGTCCGAAGTTAACTTGGCCAGTCCAAAGTCTGCAACCTGATGGAACCTTACATAAGTTAAGCATCATCCTATTTATGCAGCCAAGCTATTAAACTTACCATAGCTTCGAATTTATCATCCAGAAGAATGTTTGCAGCTTTGATGTCGCGATGAATAATGCGAGGATGACCTTCAATTTAATGAAATAGTTGGAGAAATTAGGTGAATGGAGGGTTTAGAAAAATCATGAAAGGAGTACAGTAAGTATCAGTACTGACAATCTTCATGCAAGTAGGCAAGGCCTTTCGCTGATCCTAAAGCAATCTTCATTCTGGTAGGCCAGTTCATTGTTGGCTGGTTCTTTCCTGCAATGAGACGAACTTCATCATTCTGTAACTTTAATACAGTTCAGCAACCACAGAAAGAATACGACAAGGAGATTCAAAAACTTAAAAATAGAACAAATTTAACAGAAGTTTGATAATGATGGTTAAAATATAAAGAAATTAGACTCATCAGTGTTTTATGATAAGATGGTATCATCAATCCTTCAGTTTAATTTTAATTATGAGAAGATGTTATAATTAGGCTAGTGATATTAAAAGAGGTAGATGAAATTAATGTTGAATAGCTACAAAAGAATTAGTAAACCTTATGCAAAATCAATAGAAGCACTAAGGACATCTCCAACCAAAAATATCAATTTTCACTTCAAAATGCAGTGTAACAAAAAAAAAAAAAATGACGTTATTCATCTCTAATCGAACTCCATTTTGCATCTAGGTAACCGTCTTTATCCTTCGTGCGTTTCTTTTGGCAAATCCGGTGGAGACAAAAATAATGTAGGTGAACAGCACTGTTCACCCGCAACCAAATACCGGAAGTTTTGCCGTTCGGTTGTAGCTTACGAGAGATGCCATTCATGCGTTTGGAGTTCAGTTGGAGATGCCCTAAGTAGACATGAATGAAAATGCAGGCAACCTTACCATGCAGGTGGAACTCAAGAGTCTTGTTAGGAACAAAGTCATAAACAAGCAATCGTTGAGAGCCAGCAATGCAGTAACCAACAAGAGAGACCAGATGGCGATGGTGAACTCTGCTAATAATCTCAACCTCTGCATGGAACTCCCTCTCTCCTTGCCCGCTACCTGCCTTGAGCTGTTTCACAGCAACTTCTTTCCCGTTTGGCAAAACTCCCTTGTACACATAACCAAAGCCACCTTGTCCTATTAGATTTTCATGAGAGAATCCATTTGTGGCTGATGCCAACTGCTCATAACTGAATGTGCTCTTAATGAAGCCGAGGGCAAGGGCAGGAGAGGGCGGAGGCAAGGCTGGTCCATGTGGGCCTGAGTATTCCATGCTCGCTTCACTGTTCATGGAATGGGGAGGAGGTGCATGCCAAGCCACTCCTTGAGAAATTGGCATATTGATGGCAGCATTTGGTCCTCCTTTATGCCATTTCGGAGGAGGGCCTGCTCCACTGCTGTAGTAATCACTGCCTGCAATATTTGACACATTTGTATTTGCTATGCCTGGTTAAAAGATGAATCAAACATAAAATTAATTATTATGTGCGGACGCCGAATGCCGTCCGGAGACCAATCAGAATGCGCCACATCACCCCTTCATTCAGTATCGTATTCTGATTGATCTCCAAACGGCCTTCTGCGTCCGGTCCACGGAATAATTTCTCCAAACATAAAGGATGTTTATGAGTCTAGGGTCAATGCAAATTATGTGAAGGTATTGATGTAAAAAACCTTATCTTTAATTGCAAATAGAAAGTCTGCGATTTGAATTTGTGAATTTTAAAAAATCATAATGAAAGTAACATAAACATTGCTTCAATTTAACTCTATAGTAAGCGCCCTAATTTTGAAGAATATATTTAAGGGCCATTTTTCCACAGCTTTATTTTATATATATGACATATTTATTTTTTACTATAACTTTTTAATAATTTTTTGATGAAAATCAACTTTTTTATATTTAGATTTGCCAGTTCGTGATAAATAGAAAGCTGTTAATTGATTTTCTTAGAAGAGAAAAAAATTATAATGCACAATTTTTTAAAATTTTGATTTTTCTTATGAAAAAATTATAATTATTTTTACAAATAGTTGCAATACTCCTAAATAAATCTATGACTACAGTACTTGAACTAAAAGGCATTGCTAAAATATTATCTTTTTTAAGTATTTAAGTTCAATTCTTTTTCTGAAAATCATGTTATTGAAAATGGCAATCTATTAAATATTTTTCTCACCATAAAAAAAAAAAGTAAAAACAAGAACAAAACTCATTGCAGAATAGAACAAAATGAGCTTAAAAAAAAATTCTAAATATGGATACCTTTAACATCAGAATCTGAGTAGTAGTGCATTGCGTTATGATTCCTCTTCTTCTTTTTCTTCCCACAACAGAAACATGCTGTAATGCCAATAATCAGAATAAATAGAGCAATGCCAGCAGCAACTCCAGCCACCAGAGGCAAATTGAAATCAGATCCACCTGATGATTTTCTTGAATTAGCATTTTTATCATCAGATGTAGGGGTTGGAGTAGAAGGCGAGGGCTTCGCCGGCCGTTTTGGCGGGGGAGGTGGGGCGGAATTGCTGGAAGAAGGCGGCGACTTGGACGATGATGGCGGCGTTGGAGGGGGTTGTGACGGTGGAGGCACGGGAGGTGAGGGTGGAGAAGATCTGCCTGGTGATGATGGAGGTGGTGCTGAGGTGGTCGGCGGGCTTAGGGATGGAGGGGCTGGTGGTGGTGGTGAGGATGATGGCGGTGGTGCCGAGGCGGCCGGAGGGGTTGGAGATGGTGGTGATGGATTGGTTTGTGTGTTATTTGAAGATGAGGAGTTGGTATGTGATGGTGGTGCGGTCTGAGGGGAAGAGGCCATCTCTGAAAATTATGAATTAGTGTTAGATGGAGCTCCACTCTTCCTCAAACTGCTCCTACGGGCAAGCTTTACTGTTATTAGAGGTCTCTGCAAAGATTGGACGATTGTACTAAACAATCAAAACCAAAGATCAAGGAGATAAATTTGCAATATAATTACATGTGAAAAACCAAATCAAGCGGCCATGGCTAGGAAAGGAATGATGCAATTAACTGGACAAAAATTGTTTTAATGATTATATTGTCGGTAGTTCCTCAATTGGAGGATACCGTTTTAAATAGATCTTTTAAACTTATAGATTTAAGCATTTGTTATAGTTTGAGCTGTAAGATCATCACCAACTAAACTTCATACCACCGTACGACATCCGTCATTTACTCCATTCGAATTCCAAATTGCATGCCAAATTCCGATAGGTGAACAGTGCGATGCCAATAGTGGCGTCGGAATGTTCACTTACGAAAAAAAAAAAAAATCGCTGCGGAATTTGTCAAAGAAGCGTGCGAAAGAGAGAAAAACATGCCAAAGATGATTACCTTCGCAGGAAGCGCACGAAAGAAGAAATGGCATTCAATTGTAGAAAAATGAATGCGTTTTGAAGTTTGTTGTATTTTAGAATGGAAAATGAGTTTTTCGGCTGGAGATGCCCTAATCATAGGCACTAAAAATTCATAGAGAAACAAATCTTAATTCTTAAAAAAAAAAAAATTTCAAACCAATTGCTTGAAAATGTATAAATGTTTATTATGTAAATATCCATATGATATTTATTTTGCCATTTCATCAATATTTAGTAGATTTTTGTTTTACATAAGCAAAATATTTTTTCAAAAAGTACCGAGTTGCTTTTTAGGTCTTCCGATAATTTGAATATTGAAAAATTGTGTTAGGAGTTAAATATAGTGAAACCAGCATTTTGTAAACACCATCAATAATTTTTTAAGACATTTGTAATTCCAAATTTTATAACTTCAATGGGAAAATAAAAATTTTAAATATATAAAAACATTTTAAAATTTTGAAGAGGGATATGACCCATAAAATGTACCATTGATTTTAAAAATTAAACTTATTATAGGATGAGCAAATGAGTGTTACAAGCAAGAACTTACCTAAATTCAAATCCAATGATTAATTATTAGAATATTATGACCTAATCTAATTCAAAATATTCCAGCCTAATTTTTCCCACGAGAATTGCTGATAGATACACGAAATGATGATCTAAGCACAAGCCTTTATTTCTTGCTACAACAAATGCATAAATCTCTATATGAAAATCCTATATTTTTGTATTAAACTTTCAATATTTGGCTGACACTCACAATTTGGATACAGAAGAGTTCCTCTAAGATGAAAAATTATTAGGTGCGGAGTGCACATCGTCCGCACAAGTGCTGAGTACCTAGCAGTATCCAGCGGTACCGAATGTAGGTACCCAATACTTGTGCGGACGGTTCTCTCCGTCCGCACCCCGCACCTAATAATCTCTCCTCTGAGATACATTTTGTGGTATTTCTCACAGAAATTCTATAGAAAATCCCCTTTACTTCTTTTTTTTTTTTGTGAACAGAAAGCAAAAGAGACCAGAGAGAGAGAGAGAGAGAGAGAGAACCTTCCTGGTACTTCCTGTGTTTGTTAGAGAGAGGGGTGAATAAGAGGGCTAAGGATGCAGAAGCATTAAGCGTATGCTTTGCCCTCCGCCCGCCGAGCACCACCGCCTCCGCTCTCCTTCTTCAACTAATATTTTAATGAAGCCATGGATTTTTGTTCACAGGGTGATTTGGAGGAGAGCGACAGATTAATTTTAGGAAAAAAAAAAGCTAATCGACGAAGAGAAAGAGAAGCAAAAAATAAACTTTTAATAATAATAATACAAGGAAAAAAATAGGCTGTTTGTTGGTGCGAACGGCCGTTGATTTCGGGGTGGGCACATCCGCGAGGTTTCAACGGCTTGACCTATCCTGCGAGTGTTGGTTAGCGCCAAATTCCAGCCCAGCTCGATCCTACCTGGCGTAGCAGGACTGGTTAGAATTTTGTTCGCTGTCCGTGTGGGCCCCGTTTTAAGATGACGTTGCCTATCCATGCGTACAACAGAAGAATGCTAAATAAATACATCAGTTATTTTAGATTTGTTTGGTTGATTTATTCATTTCTTATTATTTATTGAATAACATTTATTTTGTTTTTTTTAACCGATGAGAGTAAAATTTTATATATTTATTGAGACGGGAGACTCAAGCTTTGTTTGGGACAAATTTTTTATTGCTTTTTAAAGCAACTTTTTAATACAAAAATTAAAATCTTTGTACTAAAAAGTTACTTTAAGAATCAGAAAAAAAACTGTCTCAAACAAAACCTCAGTTAATTAATAAACAAAATAGAATAAGTAATAGCCCATAAATCTTCAATGGACAAACCTGTAAATTAAGACTTTTTTTAGATAACTTTTTTATTACTATGAGATAATAAACAAATTTTTAATACAAAAAAATTTAATTCAAACAAATTTTATCAAAATAAAATAATATTGGAATAAAAGTAAATCAAACTTAGGCTTTGTTTAGGACATCTTGCATACTGCTTTTAAAATAGCTTTCTAGACAATTTTCAAATTCAAAAAATTTTGTAATGAAAAACTATTTTAAAAAGCAAAAAGAAAATAATCCCAAATGAAACCTTAACCACATTGAAATCCAATTTAATCCAAATTCTACCATCTTGCATTTTGTGAAAATTATTATAATTGGGCTCAAAGTTTATGATTTTACGAGTTCTAAAAAGTGAGGGTAAAAAAGCTGAGCTGGAGTGATTTTGGCTTCCAAACGATTAAGTGTGAGTTTGAAACGGCTGCAGTTGTCGGTAAAGTAGGTTGCAAAATTGTTGTACATAAAATTGCTTTCAGAAATTGTTGTACAAAAAGCAGTACATTTTGTACTAAAAAACTATTTTATAAAGCAAGAAAAAAGCCGTCCCAAACAAAGCCTTAACCACATTGAAATCCAATTTAATCCAAACTCTACCATCTTGCTTAATTTGCAAATTATTATAATTGAGCTCAAAGTTTATGATTTTATGAGTTCTAAAAAGCGAGGGTAAAAAATCTCAGCTAGTGATTTTGGCTTCCAAAACGATTAAATGTCTAGCTTACCACAAGTACGAAGGTTGCGACATTCTTGAGTTTTCTCTTCCTCACAAATGTAAGCTCTAACATTCCAAGCAGTGATTGAGAGAAGCATATTTGGTCACCCAGATGGAAAATGTAATTGGAAGTTGCACACAAATATTAACAACATCAGCAAATGGGGGTGAGATCTTATGGGCTATTTCGCTGGCTAAAATAAGAGTGCATTGAAAAATAAACGCAATGTATTTCAAATGCTTTTGAATTATTTGAACTAATATAAAAAAAAATACAAGTGATTATTAGATTTGAAGTAAAAGGCAAAAATAAAAAATGATGATGATCAGTGATCAAAGATTCCGACAGTGGCTGCATGGCAGTGTCAACAGAAACTAGCAACTAGCAATGGCAACCAACAATGGAGAACGCTAGTGCCAGCCGGCAACAGGAGACAGGAGGTAGTGATGGCTGGTGGTGACAATTGGTCATCAATAGAGGTGGCCAACGACAGCAACAGTAGCGGCGGGTGGTCGGAGGTGATAGTCAGTGATAAGCGGTAGCAATAATGATGAGTTTATGGTATATTTGAAATCACTCAAATCTATCAAACTCCAAATACACTAGATGGTGCATTTCAAATACATCAAAATTTAACACTGCATTTATTATACGTCAAATTAAACATTAATATTCTCAAAACCATACATTTGAAATACTTCAGTCTTATTTTATTTCAAAAGCAAAAGAATCAAAGAGAAGAGTTGAGGTTAGAGAGAGCATTAAAATTGGCGTTGGGAAAATTTTTTTGCATGTCTGGTGGGAGAGGTCTGGCAGCAATACTGCCAGAAAAGATAAAAAATGAAGCGTGTCTAAGGGGAGAAGGGGTAGAGGAATAGGCCAAGAGTGCAAAAACGGCAACTTCTGTTCTTGCTTTTATAAATTCAACTCTTCTCTTTCATTTAACTTGAAGGTTGGGATTTATGCGGTAAAAATTAAACCAAAGTTAAAGATCCAGACACAGCAGATTATTGGTTTCTTTCTAATCATATAAAACTTTCAGATTCACAACCTCGCCAAACACGTCTATTGGGATTTCATCAGGTAACTTTGAAGACCTGCTAAAATGAATGCAACCCTCACAAATGTGAGTATAGATTTAACAATTATTAAGATGACAACAACCAAAAGGGCCCTAATATTGCTAAAATAAGCTGAAAAATAGCTCTCGAATTCCAATAACAAATAGGGATATTATGAAATTTAAACCAAAAAAGAGATGAAACATAATTCCTCTTAGGTAGGCAAAAAATGTGTTGCCCACTTCTAAAGAACAAATGGTCTCCATTACAAAACTAAAATCCCCCAGTCAAACCAACTCAAAATCTTCAATTCAAGTTTTTTTTTTTTTAAATTCTTTAATTTAATTATTTTTTAGGGTATCGAACTTGAGCTAACCTTAATTTTCGAAATCCTTTTGACAAAAGCCAAAAGAGTAGCATTGAGCAGTAATTTTCTAATTACATATCCAATAATAGAAAGATCCAATTTTTTGGCACCAACAGAAATTTTCTTCGAGGAGAAGATGACCTCCTATGAGCTTTCCACAAATCTAAGAAAGAAAGAAGTGGATAATGAAATCTAGGAAGAAGCAAGCCCCTTCCAATTCATACAAGGAGGAGCCACCTCATGATGAGCTGGATAAATGGGGTAGAAAGGTCTTGGTCCCAGAATAGAACAATTGTTAGTAGGGTTGGGAAGGAGAGGGGGAGAGTTCATAAAAGAGCCACATTGGCTTAAAAGAAAGATCAATTGAGCCAAAAAGTTAAGGCTTTGTGAAGAAGAAAAAGATTTAAGAGGCCAAGGATAGATTTAGTAAAGCTACCATGAAAATGCTACTTTTTAAAAGTTGTCGTAAAAATTAGCTTCTTGGCACAAAAAATTCTTGAAAGCAGTCAAAAAGTAATGACCAAACAAAAATTGATACTACATTTTGAAAAGCAAAATAATAAGAAAGCTATCCCAAACGAAGCCTAAATATTGTTCTCTATTTTTTCTACTGTGATTCCAGAGGGTTCTTTTTTCAAATAATTTAGTTTTTTTTTAAATGCAAGTTTCCTTCATGCTTTCTATTCTTTGTTTTCATATTTGTATTCTGTTTACTACACCTACAATATTTTTCCACTAAACTAGTATGTTATTTGTTTCACACACAATGACGTTAATTTAGATAATGTAAATTGTAGTTATATTATTTTATAAACTTTTGATATTTATAATTTTCATTTTCAGTGCCTATGGTTTGAGTGTTAGGCCCTCACTTAGCTGTTCATGCAGTTTTCAAGTCCTCGCTGCTAACAGATAAATGTAGCAGCAGTTGGAAAACAGAGGAGAAGAAAGTCCTAAGTTTAACGGAGTAAAAATGAGTGCTTCACTTGATGTTGCTTAAAATTTTGATTGATAGAACACGTTGAATCACGCAGCCAAGGGGAGGCCACGTCAGCAATCCGTGGCCAACAATCTGAGGGTTGCGGTTGGAGATCCATGAGCAGTAATCCGAGGCTGTAGTTGGAGATCCATGGGATATGATTATTAAAATTAATTAGATTAAATGTCTTTCATTTTCTTGTTTATTCTCCTAGAATGAATATATATGTAATGATTCCAAAGAATAGAATAGAATTTGAATTTCTCTATGTTAGAATTCATAGAATTTTAGAGGGAAAAATATGCTTCAATTATTATACAAAATTACCCCTATTTAGAGATCTATACAAGATGTCTTAATAAAGAACAAATAACTTCTAATTGATACATAATTGCCTCAATATAATCATTCCTAATTCAACTACCCAAATATAGAAGGAGATTGGCGTGATCCAGGTGAGCCTCTCACAGATTCTCATCCTGACAGTGGGATCAAGTGCTAAGGGATGACTGAAATTTTGACACTCTCTGAACAATTTCTTCATGGTATCTAGACCTGTCAATATTGGACCCGACCCGAACCCGACCGGCCAGGTGGCAGGCGGCCCAGGCCAGTTCGGCGTCGCCGGCGTCCGCAGATCCGCGTCGGCGTCCAAAGGCAATGTCGCATCCGCGGCTATGCGGGTCGGGTGGGGTTGACCCGAACCCGAAGTGGGTCGGGTTCGGGTCCAGAAAATTGACCCGTTTGCAAAATCGGGTCGGGTCAACCCGAACCCGAATAATATTGGGTCAATTTCGGGTTCGGGTCAACCCGACCCGTAACCCGAAATTGACAGGTCTAATGGTATCAGAGCCTAGGAAAATCCTAAGCCTTCTTTGAGTGTCTGTGGAAAACCTTCCTCTCTTTTCTTCCAAACCCTCAACCGACGGTAACTCTCCATCATCCTGCAATAGCCTCTCTTCAAGCACCAGTATCCCTTGCCCAAAATTCATCTTCTCTTTCAATCGAGGAAACCCAACCATGTCCATGAATAGTGAGATCTTATCATCCTATCCAAATATTACCGATTTAAACACCGAAAACTCTGGATCTACAAATAACTATTCTCCTCTTCCTAAACCATGGTGTGATCATTGTGCTAAACCAGGACATATAAATGAGACATGTTGGAAGATTCATGGAAAATCAACAAATTGGAAGGCTAAACAATCAGCACAAGAAAGCAAGGCGAACTCTATCAACACCACGCAAGATCAATCCATTGAAGTTGAAGCTATTCCTTTCACCAAGGACTAATTAAAGATGCTGAAGTTGCTGCTTAACAACATCATGAACCAACAATCTCCATAACCTACTACCAGCCTACAAGCTCACTTAGGTATAAAACAGCCAAAACTTTGGGTTATTGATTCAAGAGCATAAGATCATATGACAGGAGACATTACACTCCTTCATGGCTATCAGCCTTATCATTCAAATCAAATAGCTAAGATTACTGATGGCTCAACATCCAAAGTTTTGGGAATTGGTCTTACTTTTTTCATAAAAGCTATTACCCTTAAATCGGTGCTTTCTATTAGTAAATTGACTCGTGATAATAACTGCTTAACAATTTTCTCCAATAATGTAAGCATTTTTCAGGAACTGGATTCGGAGAAGAAGATTGACGTATGGGGGAATCTAGTGACATGGAGGAGCAAGAAACAATCTGTTGTTTCCAGAAGCAGTGCAGAATCTGAACTGAGAGCATTAGTAGTTACTATTTGTGAAGGTATTTGGATCAGACAAGTATTGATTGAACTGGAAATAAAGATTGAATGCATGATAAAGTTGAAATGCGACAATTAAGTTGCAATCACTATTGCTAAAGATCCAGTACATCATGACAGAATAAAACATGTTACTATTGATAAACACTTTATATATGAGAAAATAGAGAACTCAGAAATTATAGTATATACCCCAACTTATGAACAACTTGCCGATGTTCTAACAAAGGCACTACCAGAAACTCTACTTGATAAGTTTGTTTGCAAGTTAGGATTGTGCAACCTGTAAAACCTAACTTGAGGGGAAGTGTTGAATCACGCAGCCAAGGGGAGGTCACATCAGCAATCCATCAGCAACAATCCGACAGCTGCAATTAGAGATCCGTGAGCAACAATCTGAGGGTTGCAGTTAGAGATCCGTGGTAAGTAATCCGAGGGTTGCAGTTGGAGATCCATGGAATATGATTATTATAATAAATTTGATTAAATGTCTTTCCTTTTTTTATTTATTCTCCTATAATGTATATATATATGTAATGATCCCAAGAAATAGAATAGAATTTGAATCCCTTTAAACAATTTCTTCGTATCAGAAAAAATTAAGAAATTAGTGTCTGATATATAAATATATAAGATTTAACTATCATGCGTAAATCCACCAAACAAAAAAGTATAGCTGAACCACATTAGCCTATAGGAACCAAAAGGTCTTTTGCTTTGTAAAATACTACTGAAGAGTACTAGCAAAAACAGAAAGCTCCTTAACAGTCGTATGACAAAGATTCAAAATTAAAAAGGATATTTTTCCACCATGATCATCCATGGAAGCTAATACAAACAAATTGAGTTAACCTCACGGATCTTTCCAGTTTTCCAAGAGACAGAGTTGTATTTTGTATTAATTCTAGTTGGTCTAAATCTTATTACATATCTTCTTCCATCTAGATCAAGTGAGGTCCACCTCTTCCATTCCAAGTTCACTCTCTCCCATTGCAGGTTCTGCTGCTCTCCAATGTTACATCCTCTTACATGCCCGATACAAAAATATTTTGACCATAGTTTTCAGAACTCAATCATAATAGGATTGAATAGCAGCTAGCCATCAATAGCTCACTAGAAAAATAGCGATAAAATGGGGAAAAAAATCACGGTGAGTCTCAAAGTTGTTTGATTTGTGTTGAGACTCGTATTTAGCTATAAAATCCATTACAACTAAATTTTTTTCTCAATCAAAATGCACGACGTGGTGGGTCTGTGGTTGAGCAAGTAGAATGGGATTTCGACTCTGCAAACCATAGCATATTCAATAAGACTGTATGGCTGGCATGCAATTGGAAGAGGGAAATGAAATGGAAATGGAGATGCAAAAGAAATAAATTGCATAAAATCTTATTTAATACATATGATTTTGCGACAAATTATTGATGAGGAAATGGGGCCAGGATGGTGAGTTGGAATGAAGACAAACAAGATGGGTTATATACTTATATCTCATTTTTTTCCACATCGAATCGGTTGACATAAGTTCAGGAGAAGCATCACCATTACCAGAAATTCCTTCGTATTTTCATATTCTTTTATTACATTCTAACCAAAAGAAGAAAAACACAATTACAACATAATTTCAGCTCTTTTCCTCACCATCAAACCAAACATGGCCTGTCTGCATTTTTCGTTCCTCTTCTATTGTAATATAAAATTATGTGTCAAACTGCATTTGAAGGAAACTACGACCATGACGAAAATTACCATGCATAATTTGAATTTAGCCACCATGATAGCTTGAAGCCCTAAGTTATCAGATGTTCTGATCATAATTATAATGAAAAAAATTACCTGTATATCTGGAAGCAAAAACATTTCATAGCTTCCCAAAGTCTGACCTCCGGAGACTCAGAATGACGAGAGAGCTACAGCAAAACCAAACTATCAGTGTAAGAAAACGGTCAATGGTTAGTCAACTAAAAAACTGGAAAAGAAACAATTGAAATACCTACATACAAGCTTCACTGACAAAATTGAAGAGGTGTTGCAAAATATTGTCATGTTAATGCATACAAATTTCACAGCCAGATAAACCTAGGGATCATGAATAACTACAAACAGGAACTAAAGAATTATTTTCCTCATTGAGATGCTCATGAATGAAAGAAAAAAAAGCATAGCTAAGGATGTTTGAAAATGAAAAATGAGAGATTTTAAATTGATTGAAATTTAACAATTAAGATCAGAATGTCTGGTATACAAGGTTTCAATGACCTTAAGCAAGGAGCCAAGGAGAGAATCAGAAATAATAATAATAATAAAGCGGACCTCCTAAATATATTACATAATATGGCAAGTTCAACAAAGAGGAAGCATCCAAGCACAAGCTTAGCAAAAATCATTCTTCATTGATAGCAAGAATATCTGAGATGTAATACTGACGTCAAAATATTTATGTATTTACACTCGACAAAGTGCTTCACTCTCTAGATGCATCCCTAAGCTGATGAATTAAAAAATATGAGACGACTACTTACTGTGCGCACCAAAGCAATGAGGTGCCTTGCAGGAAAGCAAACCACAGATACACATTAACTTGCTTACGTTCTGATTAATAAAAGCTTTTTGCTTCCAAAAAAATGACAAAGCATCAAGGCATTATTTCTTCAAGGTCTTCTGGGTGGTGGTGGCCTCTGATATGCCATGTTTGGTGGCCTTATACTCATATTACCATAACCCATTGCAAGTTTGGCATAAGCTGAAGGTGTAGCATAAGGTCTAGAAGAAGACTGGGATTGAAAAAGTCTAGCTGCAATAATCTGCGTTCGCTCATTGATGAGTTTTTGTCTTGCTCTTTCGGTTTGCTCTTTTGCCCTAATGATCAAATTTTCCATCTCGGGAAAGAATGCCAACTTGATCTCCATTTTGCGCAACTGCAAGAATACAAAAAAAAAATCAGTGGTGCTATCTCTTTTGCAGCAGTTTGACATGCCAGGTAAGGTTTTGTGGTTCAAAACAATTGGCAAATAAGTCCTCGTTACGTGAAAACTGATAAGCTTCCGTTTCTGCACGTAAAAAAAAAAAAAGAATACCTGCTTCTCAATCATACATGACACTAATTGGCGGATTTGGTCCTCCTCCTGGTCAGCATGAAGCTTGGCCTTCACAGCAGCAGCTGACAACACAGTGACCGCAGCACGCTTTATGTTGTTTGCACTATGAGAACTATCAGAAGTAGTTGAAATATTTATATCAATTTTTGGTGAAGATATCTTTTTATCATCTCCACCTACAGGAAAAAGCAAGAAATAGGATCATTACCACGAAGTAAAGATTACAATATCTAGGACCTAACTATGAATTTCCTTAAATATTGCAACTAATCAAAATAATATGTAAGCAGAAGGTACCATAATGAAACTATCGTTTTTATCATAACAACAATATGTTGTGAAAAAGAGAAATTTGGTCTGGTTTATCAAGGTCTTTAAACCAATTCTATTTTTCACAAAACTAGAATACACAGAAAATTACTAACAACGTCGTGTGTTAAGGTCGTAAGTTGATTTCTTTGATTCTTTTTTTTTTTCCACCAATTTCAAAATATTAGAGAAAATCATACGACGAATAGATTTTTTATACTATACTGCCCAGAAAAAAGTACAAATAAATAAAGAGCTACATATTAATTTAGATATAGTGGATGATCAAGAGGATAGTCTATAATTACAATTTAGGTATCATATAGAGGAGATCAAAGGTATCACAATTGTTGAATTCTTGAATATTTGATCATTTGATGAAGATTGCCGGCCATGATTTTTAGATCACACCAATGAGTTTAAAGATCAAGTCAAGAAGAGTCCATAGCTGAAGACTTCATCAATTAGGCATTTGATAAACTTAGGATACAAGAAATACCATCCATTGGATGATGAATTTTGATTCTTAAATTTATTATGGATAATTCAAATTTTGAATTTTAAATTCCACATAAAACTTCCTTTATAAAATTAGTTTAGATTGTATAGAGTTATTCCTTTTTCCTTTATAAAATTAGTTTAGATTGTATAGAGTTATTCCTTTGTATGAAGTTAGTTTAGGAACTGTAAGATTCCTCCCTCCTAAATTTTGTAGTTCAGAAAAAAAATTAAATTAAAATAATTTCCTGTTGTTATTTGCTTATTTATTAAAGGTATGATTTCTATAATAAGAATACAATTCCACTCTTTCTTCTGTCTCTCCCATAGTAATTCTCAAACCCCAACTGATAAAATATGCCTCTTTCATATCATACGCATAAACCAAGCCTATACCATGGCAATTCCATAAAATAAAAATATTAAGGCATAAGAAAGAAGGCCTGATAACTATTTGAGAACTGTTATTATTTCTCAAAAAGAAGGAAGAAAAAAGGACTAGTGATGTTCCTTTATCTTGTAAAACGAATGTCTTTGAGAAGTATTGTGATCAATGCCAATTAACTCATCACTTAAAAAAATGTGACAAATTGCACCCAACTTTCCCTAAATAAGGAAATATGAGAAAGAAAAAAACCACCACTATTAAGGCGGACAACATGTCGAGTCCAGTGAAAAGGGCGAACCTATCTCTATCTCTAATGCAATGTCCAAGGAGAGCAGCGGGGTCTTTCTCTAATAAGAACACAAGAAAGGAGTTGTTCCTCCTGAGGATACAAATCAAACCAAAGGTGCTCATAATCATCATCGACATCAACACAAGAAAAGCCTCATTCTGCCAATATGGTGCAAAAATTAGGATTAAACATCTTAACCTTTGGTGGTGAGATTCAGAAGGTGACAAAGATGAAGATTGATCACTAGTGTCTATTGAATTTTGCATCACCGAGAATTACATTGATGAGATGATAATGCAAGGTGATTTCACTTTACATCTACTGGCTTCGCCGGAGAACTTTGGAGAGTTGTTCTTCCTCTCGAATTGAAGAACAAACTGTATCTTTGCTATTTTTATTATCTACTAGTAAAATACAAGTGTTTTCTCCTCATCTCCTGCAGTTTTCCTCTCTTTTTCTACTGTTTTTGGCCAATTTCCTGCTGTGGACAGCAGTTCGCTTTGAGATTTGTTGCTAAAGTGATTAGGGAATATTTGAAATCAAGTATTTCCTATCAATTTCACTTTACATCTACTAAATCATCTTAAACAGCTCATATATTCATGATAAGTATGTGAGATACTATTGTCGACCTTATCAGTGTGCTCGCAAAGGACCTTTCTGCTAAAAAAAACTACCACATGCTAATAGCGAACGTAATAACAAGGCAAGCAAGCAGGCTTACAAATGTAGGTTGAAACTTTATGTTGATGTTGGAACGTTTTGTTGAAGAAGAAAAAAGAAGGCTCCCTTGGATAAGGAAGGTGACAAGTAGAAGTAGACCTAAAAAAGGAGTATATATCACCCTTTAAGGAGTGTACAAAGAAAATCACTAAAGAGGTTCACCGAAGAAGACATATCCTGTCTCCAACACAACACTTTCAAACCTACCGATGTACCAAAACTTACACCGCAAAATTAACACCACTAAAGTGAAGCTTATGGAAAAGTGATTAAGTCCGCTATAACGACAAAACAGTGTAGCTTCGGCTGCTCAAAGACATCCAAAAAGAAGAAATGCATTTCTTCCAAATGGACAATGAGGTAAGAGTTTTCACAAGTGAAGAAGTCTCCATTATTGAAGTAGCTTAAATAGTCACTCTCTTACCAATTCAAGAAATTATAAAAAAGGAAAAAAAAAACAAAATATTCTCCCAACTATTCATATGTAGCCAATTTAGTATCAAATTAGTAAATTTCTTCAATGTAATCCTTCGATTATACAAAATTGATCCCAAATTATCCCTAAATGAGTAAATTAAAATTAATTTTGTGCAGTAGAGAGACTAAATTGGGATCAATCATGTATCTCAATTTCCATCAATTTCTACCAAATAAATCATTTGGGATCAATGCATAGTCAAGGATCTATATTAGAGAAATGTGATACTCTAAAACTAAATTGACCACATACAAAAATTATTGAGGGACTTTTTTTGGGCCTTTTCCCAATTAAGAAAATAAAAGTTAGCACCAAATCAGTTTTGCATGCTCAAAAGTGCAGATAGTACTATAAAACCAAATCAAACCAAACAATATAACCAAGGTATGACTTTTGATATTAGAAAGAGCAAATAGGAACACAAGAGAGCCATTCCTCTAGATAAAATGCTACCTAAGCTCCATGTTCCAAAAGCTCCATATTCCAAAAGGTTCTAAAAATTCAAGATAAAAAAAATTATAATAAAACTTATAACTCCTTGAAAGATCAATTGCCAAGCATATCAAAATAGTATAACTGCAAGGCTAAAAAATTAGTCTTCCCTTACCTAAAGTTATGCTTGCATGGTAATGAAATTCTCTTAAAAGGGGGCCCTGTGATCCGAGAAATCATATATAATAAATAATTGCTATGATCATGATTCCGGAATCAGATGTCTATGATCACAATTTAGGCATCATATTGTCGAAAGATCCAAGGGATCATGATTGTTGAAATTTTGATAGTCCAATCCCTTAATGAAGATTGTCAATGTTTTTTATTTTCATACATGCAGTAGAAACTAAAGACCAGGTCAACTAGAATTCATAGATGAAGATAACTTAACGAATAGATGTAAAACAACAAGGATAGAGCGGTCTAAAATGTGGGACGTTGGATGCCAATAAGAACAACCAATAATTTAGAATTCTAAACTTATTTTGTATAAGTTTGTATTTTGAATTTTATATTCTAGATAAGATTTATTGCATATGTGGAGTTAATTTAAGACAAAGTTGTTCCAACTTTTATGGTGTTAGCTTAGAATTGATAATATTATTCTTTATAAAGTTAGTTTAGGAAGGAAAAAATTATTCCTAAATTGTGGAGTTACTTTAGGAGAAAATAAGATCAAATTCAAATAATTTCATGCTGCAGTTTACACATTTAAAGGTATGAATCTGATAGGAAATACTTGAGTTTGCAAGTAACCCTAGCGGGAAATACTTGAGTTCGCAAGCAACCCTAACAAGAATTGGAGAAAACAGCGAGAAAACATCAAGATCTCCAATGAAACAGTCCAAAAACAGTAGATTATATTATAGGAATAAAACCAAAGGCAAGAACAAGCAAATATACAATTGATCCTCAATTCGAGAGGAGGATCGTTCTCTTCCAATCTCTTTACGATGAATCTAGAGCCCAAAGCCACCAAGAGAATTCCAAGAGAAAACAATAATCATGCATGCCCTAACCCTAACCTCTCATCTTCTTTAAATACACATCTTCATAATAAAAAGCTTCCTAAAATAAACCAAATTCAAATTAACCTCCAAGGCTTTAGCTGCCCCCTTCCCTCACTCTAATTGCCGTCCAAGGGGGGCCCACATGTTTGGGCGGAAGGCTTTAAGGAGGTGGCTTGGGCCGCCTCCTATGGAACTGAACCGGCCACCACCTGGGCCGGTTTGGTCAGTTCACCCTGAACCATAACAGAATCATGCAATAAGAATTCAATTCCAACCCTCCCAATCCCTCTTCCTCTCCCTTATTTACCGAACCCATCTAGAGACCAAACAGCCATCCTATCTCCGCTGCTGCCATCTGGGGGCTTCTCCCTGGCACCAACTCCTGTAGTTCAGCAACCACTGTCCAAGCCCCCATCACCCAGTAACTGATTCTGCCACCTCTTTTGCCGCAAACATATGCTGTCTGATTTGCAACAGGAAAGAAAATAATTTGTTTTTGCTGCATCTCAGCAATCCAGATTCAAAACAGCAAGTGCAACTTGCTAACCACTCATAAATCATCTTTTGTTAACAGTTTACAGCATACCAGAGTTCAGAAACAGCAAGAAAGTTGCTGTACAATGAAGGAAGACAAAAAAACAGGGATAAAGCATGCTGTCCACAGAAAGTAAGAAGTAAAAACATAAAGGAGTCATCAACAGCTTTAAACAGCACTCAAGTTACTTTTAATTGATTGATAAAACATTAGGGAACCTCCTGAAAAATTCTAACTCTTCTACTCTCTAAATTGAGGGCTTTGGTCCTATTTAAAGACTAAGTTGGGATCATCCAACCAACACAATTAATGATTAGAGATAAATAGTGGATGGTAGGATATTTCAGAACAATATCAGTTGATTATGGCCATCATCTTCAGTAGTATTATGACGGTAGATTCAAATAACAAAAGAGAAGAACAATAGAAGTTGCACGTTTCTTTAATAGAACTGTGAAAGACAAAATAGATCACAAAAAGAATTTATTTGCTAGCCATAAAGAACATTTCTAGATGCTCGATCAAAATATAGAAAGCTTTCACAAGAGGTTAACAACGAGTAATCGAGTTAATGAAGAAAAATGAATTTTGAGCTACAATAAAACTCAGAAAAGCAACAACAACAACAACAACATCAAGCCTTAGTCCCACTACGTGGAGTCGGCTACATGAATACTTTTTCTCCATTGTGTCCTGTTAAAAGTCAAATTCTCGTTTAAATCTAATAAAGAAAGATCATTTATAATATTTTCTAACCAAGCCTCTTTAAGTCTACCTCTACTTTTCTTAACATAAGTCAAATCTAATACCTCAACATTCCTAACCAGGTCATCGGAAGACTGCCGTTTTATGTGACCAAACCATCTAAGGTGACTCTCTCTAATCTTATCTTCCACTGGCGGCCTCTTATTAATGACTTGATCGTCCAAAGTCACAATCCCCTCACTAGGTCTATTACTACTAAAATTACACTCCATATATTAAGTTTTAGATATACTCAAGTGAAAACCTTTAGACTCTAAGGTTGGCCTCCATAATTCAAGTGTACCTTCAACTCCGTCTCTAGTCTTATCAACAAGAAGAATATCATCAGCAAAACGCATAC